>NW_027477013.1:0-107950 GCF_051020955.1 Megalopta genalis | reverse complement strand
TGAATCTAAACCATTTGTTTCGCATTGATTTGAAGTTAAGCCTTCTACTTCGCACTGATTTGAAACTAAATCATGTGTTTCGCTTGGATTTAAAGCTAACTCGTGTGTTCCGCCTGCATTTGAAGCTATATCATTTGTATCGCAAGCATTTGAAGCTAAACCATTCGTTTCGCATGGATTTGAAGCTAATCCTTCTTCTTCGCATTAATTTGAAACTAAATCATTTGTTTCGCTTGGAGTTGAAGCTAACTCGTTTGTTTCGCATGCAGTGGAAGCTAAATCATGTTTATTACAAGTATCTGAATCTAAACCATTTCTTTCGCATTGATTTGATGCTAAGCCTTCTACTTCGCACTGATTTGACACTAAACCATGTGTTTCGAATGGATTTAAAGCTAACTCGTTTGTTCAGCCTGCATTTGAAGCTACATCATTTATATCGCAAGCATTTGAAGCTAAACCATTCGTTTCGCATGGATTTGAAGCTAAGCCTTCTACTTCACATTGATTTGAAGCTAAATCATGTGTTTCACATGGTTTTGTAGCTAACTCGTTTGTTTCGCCTGCATTTGAAGCTATATCACTTATATTCGCAAGTATTTGAATCTAAATCTTTCGTTTCGCATGGATTTGAATCTGAGCCTTCTACTTCGAATTGATTTGAAGCTAAATTATGTGTTTTGCATGGATTTGTAGCTAACTCGTTTGATTCGCCTGCACTTGAAGCTATATCATTTATAAGGCAAGTATTTGAATCTAAATCATGTGTTTCGCTTGGATTTGAAGCTAACTCAGTTGTTTCGCATGCAGTAGAAGCTAAATCATGTATATCACAAGTATTTGAGGCTAAACCATTTGTTCCGCATAGATTTGAAGCTAAGTCTTCTACTCCGCATTCATTTGAAGCTAAATCATGTGTTTCGCTTGGATTTGAAGCTAACTCGTATGTTTCGCCTGCCTTTTAAGCTTTATCATTTATAAGGCAAGTATTTTGAAGCTAAATCATTCGTTTCGCATGGATTTGAAGCTAAGCCTACTACTTCGCATTGATATGAAGCTAAATCATTTGTTTCGCATGGAATTGAAGTTGACTGGTTTGTTTCGCCTGCATTTGAATCTATGTCACTTCTATCGCAAGTATCTGAATCTAAATCATTTGTTTCACATGGATTTGTAGCTAAGCCTTCTACTTCCCATTGATTTGAAGCTAAATCATGTGTTTCACATGGATCTGAAGCTAACTCGTTTGTTTCGCATGCAGTGGAAGCTAAATCATGTTTATCACAAGTATCTGAATCTAAACCATTTGTTTCGCATAGATTTGAAGATAAGCCTTCTACTTCGCATTGATTTCAAATTAAATCATGTGTTTCGCATGGATTTGTAGCTAACTCGTTTCTTTCGCCTGCATTTGAAGCTATATCATTTATATCGCAAGTATTTGAAGCTAAACTATCTGTTTCGCATGGATTTGAAGCTAAGCCTTCTACTTTGCATTGATTGGAAGCTAAATCATGTGCTTCACATGGATTTTAAGCTAACTCGTTTGTTTCGTATGCAGAGGAAGCTAAATCATGTTTATCACAAGTATCTGAATCTAAACCATTTGTTTCGCATTGATTTGAAGTTAAGCCTTCTACTTCGCACTGATTTGAAACTAAATCATGTGTTTCGCTTGGATTTAAAGCTAACTCGTGTGTTCCGCCTGCATTTGAAGCTATATCATTTGTATCGCAAGCATTTGATGCTAAACCATTCGTTTCGCATGGATTTGAAGCTAATCCTTCTTCTTCGCATTAATTTGAAACTAAATCATTTGTTTCGCTTGGAGTTGAAGCTAACTCGTTTGTTTCGCATGCAGTGGAAGCTAAATCATGTTTATTACAAGTATCTGAATCTAAACCATTTCTTTCGCATTGATTTGATGCTAAGCCTTCTACTTCGCACTGATTTGACACTAAACCATGTGTTTCGAATGGATTTAAAGCTAACTCGTTTGTTCAGCCTGCATTTGAAGCTACATCATTTATATCGCAAGCATTTGAAGCTAAACCATTCGTTTCGCATGGATTTGAAGCTAAGCCTTCTACTTGACATTGATTTGAAGCTAAATCATGTGTTTCACATGGTTTTGTAGCTATCTCGTTTGTTTCGCCTGCATTTGAAGCTATATCACTTATATTCGCAAGTATTTGAATCTAAATCTTTCGTTTCGCATGGATTTGAATCTGAGCCTTCTACTTCGAATTGATTTGAAGCTAAATTATGTGTTTTGCATGGATTTGTAGCTAACTCGTTTGATTCGCCTGCACTTGAAGCTATATCATTTATAAGGCAAGTATTTGAATCTAAATCATGTGTTTCGCTTGGATTTGAAGCTAACTCAGTTGTTTCGCATGCAGTAGAAGCTAAATCATGTATATCACAAGTATTTGAGGCTAAACCATTTGTTCCGCATAGATTTGAAGCTAAGTCTTCTACTCCGCATTCATTTGAAGCTAAATCATGTGTTTCGCTTGGATTTGAAGCTAACTCGTATGTTTCGCCTGCCTTTTAAGCTTTATCATTTATAAGGCAAGTATTTTGAAGCTTAATCATTCGTTTCGCATGGATTTGAAGCTAAGCCTACTACATCGCATTGATAAGAAGCTAAATCATTTGTTTCGCATGGAATTGAAGTTGACTGGTTTGTTTCGCCTGCATTTGAATCTATGTCACTTCTATCGCAAGTATCTGAATCTAAATCATTTGTTTCACATGGATTTGTAGCTAAGCCTTCTACTTCCCATTGATTTGAAGCTAAATCATGTGTTTCACATTTATCTGAAGCTAACTCGTTTGTTTCGCATGCAGTGGAAGCTAAATCATGTTTATCACAAGTATCTGAATCTAAACCATTTCTTTCGCATTGATTTGATGCTAAGCCTTCTACTTCACATTGATTTGAAGCTAAATCATGTGTTTCGCATGGATTTGTAGCTAACTCGTTTCTTTCGCCTGCATTTGAAGCTATATCATTTATATCGCAAGTATTTGAATCTAAATCTTTCGTTTCGCATGGATTTGAATCTGAGCCTTCAACTTCGAATTGATTTGAAGCTAAATTATGTGTTTTGCATGGATTTGTAGCTAACTCGTTTGATTCGCCTGCACTTGAAGCTATATCATTTATAAGGCAAGTATTTGAATCTAAATCATGTGTTTCGCTTGGATTTGAAGCTAACTCAGTTGTTTCGCATGCAGTAGAAGCTAAATCATGTATATCACAAGTATTTGAGGCTAAACCATTTGTTCCGCATAGATTTGAAGCTAAGTCTTCTATTCCGCATTCATTTGAAGCTAAATCATGTGTTTCGCTTGGATTTGAAGCTAACTCGTATGTTTCGCCTGCCTTTGAAGCTTTATCATTTATAAGGCAAGTATTTTGAAGCTAAATCATTCGTTTCGCATGGATTTGAAGCTAAGCCTACTACTTCGCATTGATATGAAGCTAAATCATTTGTTTCGCATGGAATTGAAGTTGACTGGTTTGTTTCGCCTGCATTTGAATCTATGTCACTTCTATCGCAAGCATTTGAATCTAAATCATTTGTTTCACATGGATTTGTAGCTAAGCCTTCTACTTCCCATTGATTTGAAGCTAAATCATGTGTTTCACATGGATCTGAAGCTAACTCGTTTGTTTCGCATGCGGTGGAAGCTAAATCATGTTTATCACAAGTATCTGAATCTGAACCATTTGTTTCGCATTGATTTGAAGATAAGCCTTCTACTTCGCATTGATTTCAAATTAAATCATGTGTTTCGCATGGATTTGTAGCTAACTCGTTTCTTTCGCCTGCATTTGAAGCTATATCATTTATATCGCAAGTATTTGAAGCTAAACTATCTGTTTCGCATGGATTTGAAGCTAAGCCTTCTACTTTGCATTGATTGGAAGCTAAATCATGTGCTTCACATGGATTTTAAGCTAACTCGTTTGTTTCGTATGCAGAGGAAGCTAAATCATGTTTATCACAAGTATCTGAATCTAAACCATTTGTTTCGCATTGATTTGAAGTTAAGCCTTCTACTTCGCACTGATTTGAAACTAAATCATGTGTTTCGCTTGGATTTAAAGCTAACTCGTGTGTTCCGCCTGCATTTGAAGCTATATCATTTGTATCGCAAGCATTTGAAGCTAAACCATTCGTTTCGCATGGATTTGAAGCTAATCCTTCTTCTTCGCATTAATTTGAAACTAAATCATTTGTTTCGCTTGGAGTTGAAGCTAACTCGTTTGTTTCGCATGCAGTGGAAGCTAAATCATGTTTATTACAAGTATCTGAATCTAAACCATTTCTTTCGCATTGATTTGATGCTAAGCCTTCTACTTCGCACTGATTTGACACTAAACCATGTGTTTCGAATGGATTTAAAGCTAACTCGTTTGTTCAGCCTGCATTTGAAGCTACATCATTTATATCGCAAGCATTTGAAGCTAAACCATTCGTTTCGCATGGATTTGAAGCTAAGCCTTCTACTTCACATTGATTTGAAGCTAAATCATGTGTTTCACATGGTTTTGTAGCTAACTCGTTTGTTTCGCCTGCATTTGAAGCTATATCCCTTATATTCGCAAGTATTTGAATCTAAATCTTTCGTTTCGCATGGATTTGAATCTAAGCCTTCTACTTCGAATTGATTTGAAGCTAAATTATGTGTTTTGCATGGATTTGTAGCTAACTCGTTTGATTCGCCTGCACTTCAAGCTATATCATTTATAAGGCAAGTATTTGAATCTAAATCATGTGTTTCGCTTGGATTTGAAGCTAACTCAGTTGTTTCGCATGCAGTAGAAGCTAAATCATGTATATCACAAGTATTTGAGGCTAAGCCATTTGTTCCGCATAGATTTGAAGCTAAGTCTTCTACTCCACATTCATTTGTAGCTAAATCATGTGTTTCGCTTGGATTTGAAGCTAACTCGTATGTTTCGCCTGCCTTTTAAGCTATATCATTTATAAGGCAAGTATTTTGGAGGTAAATCATTCGTTTCGCATGGATTTGAAGCTAAGCCTACTACTTCGCATTGATATGAAGCTAAATCATTTGTTTCGCATGGAATTGAAGTTGACTGATTTGTTTCGCCTGCATTTGAATCTATGTCACTTCTATCGCAAGTATTTGAATCTAAATCATTTGTTTCTCATGGATTTGAAGCTAAGCCTTCTACTTCCCATTGATTTGAAGCTAAATCATGTGTTTCACATGGATCTGAAGCTAACTCGTTTGTTTCGCATGCAGTGGAAGCTAAATCATGTTTATCACAAGTATCTGAATCTAAACCATTTGTTTCGCATTGATTTGAAGATAAGCCTTCTACTTCGCATTGATTTCAAATTAAATCATGTGTTTCGCATGGATTTGTAGCTAACTCGTTTCTTTCGCCTGCATTTGAAGCTATATCACTTATATCGCAAGTATTTGAACCTAAACTATCTGTTTCGCATGGATTTGAAGCTAAGCCTTCTACTTTGCATTGATTGGAAGCTAAATCATGTGCTTCACATGGATTTTAAACTAACTCCTTTGTTTCGCATACAGAAGAAGCTAAATCATGTTTATCACAAGTATCTGAATCTAAACCATTTGTTTCGCATTGATTTGAAGCTAAGCCTTCTACTTCGCACTGATTTGAAACTAAATAATGTGTTTCGCTTGGATTTAAAGCTAACTCGTGTGTTCCGCGTGCATTTGAAGCTATATCATTTGTATCGCAAGCATTTGAAGCTAAACCATTCGTATCGCATGGATTTGAAGCTAATCCTTCTACTTCGCATTAATTTGAAACTAAATCATGTGTTTCGCTTGGAGTTGAAGCTAACTCGTTTGTTTCGCATGCAGTGGAAGCTAAATCATGTTTATTACAAGTATCTGAATCTAAACCATTTCTTTCGCATTGATTTGATGCTAAGCCTTCTACTTCGCACTGATTTGAAACTAAATCATGTGTTTCGCTTGGATTTAAAGCTAACTCGTTTGTTCCGCCTGCATTTGAAGCTACATCATTTATATCGCATGCATTTGAAGCTAAACCATTCGTTTCGCATGGATTTGAAGCTAAGCCATCTGCTTCACATTGATTTGAAGCTAAATCCTGTGTTTCGCTTGGATTTGTAGCTAACTCGTATGTTTCGCCTGCCTTTTAAGCTATATCATTTATAAGGCAAGTATTTTGAAGCTAAATCATTCGTTTCGCATGGATTTGAAGCTAAGCCTACTACTTCGCATTGATATGAAGCTAAATCATTAGTTTCGCATGGAATTGAAGTTGACTGGTTTGTTTCGCCTGCATTTGAAACCATGTCACTTCTATCGCAAGTATTTGAAGCTATATCATTTGTTTCACATGGATTTGAAGCTAAGCCTTCTACTTCGCATTGATTTGAAGCTAAATCATGTGTTTCGCATGGAATTGAAGTTAACTGGTTTGTTTCGCCTGCAATTGAAGCTATATCATTTATATGGCAAGTATTTGAAGCTAAATCATGTGTTCCGCTTGGATATAAAGCTGACTCAGTAGTTTCTCACGCAGTTGAAGCTAAATCATGTATATCACAAGTATTTGAGGCTAAATCATATGTTCCGCATAGATTTGAAGCTAAGCCTACTACTTCGCATTGATATGAAGCTAAATCATTTGTTTCGCATGGAATTGAAGTTGACTGGTTTGTTTCGCCTGCATTTGAATCTATGTCACTTCTATCGTAAGTATTTGAATCTAAATCATTTGTTTCACATGGATTTGAAGCTAAGCCTTCTACTTCCCATTGATTTGAAGCTAAATCATGTGTTTCACATGGATCTGAAGCTAACTCGTTTGTTTCGCATGCAGTGGAAGCTAAATCATGTTTATCACAAGTATTTGAATCTAAACCATTTGTTTCGCATTGATTTGAAGATCAGCCTTCTACTTCGCATTGATTTCAAATTAAATCATGTGTTTCGCAAGGATTTGTAGCTAACTCGTTTCTTTCGCCTGCATTTGAAGCTATATCACTTATATTCGCAAGTATTTGAGTCTAAATCTTTCGTTTCGCTTGGATTTGAATCTAAGCCTTCTACTTCGAATTGATTTGAAGCTTAAACATGTGTTTTGCATGGATTTGTAGCTAACTCGTTTGTTTCGCCTGCACTTGAAGCTGTATCATTTATAAGGCAAGTATTTGAAGCTAAATCATGTGTTTCACATGCATTTGAAGCTTAATCATGTGTTACGCTTGGATTTGAAGCTAATTCGTTTGTTTCGCATGCAGTTGAAGATAAATCATGTCTATCACAAGTATTTATAGCTAATCCATTTGTTCCGCATGGCTTAGAAGATAAGCCTTCTACTTCGCATTGATTTCAAGCTAAATCATGTGTTTCGCATGGATTTGTAGCTAACTCGTTTCTTTCGCCTGCATTTGAAGCTATATCATTTATATCGCAAGTATTTGAAGCTAAACTATCTGTTTCGCATGGATTTGAAGCTAAGCCTTCTACTTTGCATTGATTGGAAGCTAAATCATGTGTTTCACATGGATTTGAAGCTAACTCGTTTGTTTCGCATGCAGAGGACGCTAAATCATGTTTATCACAAGTATCTGAATCTAAACCATTTGTTTCGCATTGATTTGAAGCTAAGCCTTCTACTTGACATTGATTTGAAGCTAAATCATGTGTTTCACATGGTTTTGTAGCTAACTCGTTTGTTTCGCCTGCATTTGAAGCTATATCACTTATATTCGCAAGTATTTTAATCTAAATCTTTCGTTTCGCATGGATTTGAATCTAAGCCTTCTACTTCGAATTGATTTGAAGCTAAATTATGTGTTTTGCATGGATTTGTAGCTAACTCGTTTGATTCGCCTGCACTTGAAGCTATATCATTTATAAGGCAAGTATTTGAATCTAAATCATGTGTTTCGCTTGGATTTGAAGCTAACTCAGTTGTTTCGCATGCAGTAGAAGCTAAATCATGTATATCACAAGTATTTGAGGCTAAACCATTTGTTCCGCATAGATTTGAAGCTAAGTCTTCTACTCCGCATTCATTTGAAGCTAAATCATGTGTTTCGCTTGGATTTGAAGCTAACTCGTATGTTTCGCCTGCCTTTTAAGCTATATCATTTATAAGGCAAGTATTTTGAAGCTAAATCATTCGTTTCGCATGGATTTGAAGCTAATCCTTCTACTTCGCACTGATTTGAAACTAAATCATGTGTTTCGTTTGGATTTAAAGCTAACTCGTTTGTTCCGCCTGCATTTGAAGCTATATCATTTGTATCGCAAGCATTTGAAGCTAAACCATTCGTTTCGCATGGATTTGAAGCTAAGCCTTCTACTTCGCATTAATTTGAAACTAAATCATGTGTTTCGCTTGGATTTGAAGCTAACTCGTTTGTTTCGTATGCAGTGGAAGCTAAATCATGTTTATTACAAGTATCTGAATCTAAACCATTCCTTTCGCATTGATTTAAAGCTAAGCCTTCTACTTGGCACTGATTTGAAACTAAATCATGTGTTTCGCTTGGATTTAAAGCTAACTCGTTTGTTCCGCCTGCATTTTAAGCTATATCATTTATATCGCAAGCATTTGAAGCTAAACCATTCGTTTCGCATGTATTTGAAGCTAAGCCTTCTGCTTCGCATTGATTTGAAGCTAAATCATGTGTTTCGCTTGGATTTGTAGCTAACTCGTATGTTTCGCCTGCCTTTTAAGCTATATCATTTATAAGGCAAGTATTTTGAAGCTAAATCATTCGTTTCGCTTGGATTTAAAGCTAACTCGTTTGTTCCGCCTGCATTTGAAGCTATATCATTTATATCGCAAGTATTTGAAGCTAAACCATTCGTTTCGTATGGATTTGAAGCTAAGTCTTCTATTCCGCATTCATTTGAAGCTAAATCATGTGTTTTGCTTGGATTTGAAGCTATCTCGTTTGTTTCGCCTGCATTTGAAGCTATATCATTTATAAGGCAAGTATTTGAAGCTAATTCATTCGTTTCGCATGGATTTGAAGCTAAGTCTTCTACTCCGCATTCATTTGAAGCTAAATCATGTGTTTCGCTTGGATTTGTAGCTAACTCGTTTGTTTCGCCTGCACTTGAAGCTATATCATTTATAAGGCAAGTATTTGAAGCTAAATCATTCGTTTCGCTTGGATTTGAAGCTAACTCAGTTGTTTCGCATGCAGTAGAAGCTAAATCATGTATATCACAAGTATTTGAGGCTAAACCATTTGTTCCGCATAGATTTGAAGCTAAGTCTTCTACTCCACATTCATTTGTAGCTAAATCATGTGTTTCGCTTGGATTTGAAGCTAACTCGTATGTTTCGCCTGCCTTTTAAGCTATATCATTTATAAGGCAAGTATTTTGGAGCTAAATCATTCGTCTCGCATGGATTTGAAGCTAAGCCTACTACTTCGCATTGATATGAAGCTAAATCATTTGTTTCGCATGGAATTGAAGTTGAATGATTTGTTTCGCCTGCATTTGAATCTATGTCACTTCTATCGCAAGTATTTGAATCTAAATCATTTGTTTCTCATGGATTTGAAGCTAAGCCTTCTACTTCCCATTGATTTGAAGCTAAATCATGTGTTTCACATGGATCTGAAGCTAACTCGTTTCTTTCGCATGCAGTGGAAGCTAAAACATGTTTATCACAAGTATCTGAATCTAAACCATTTGTTTCGCATTGATTTGAAGATAAGCCTTCTACTTCGCATTGATTGGAAGCTAAATCATGTGCTTCACATGGATTTTAAGCTAACTCGTTTGTTTCGTTTGCAGAGGAAGCTAAATCATGTTTATCACAAGTATCTGAATCTAAACCATTTGTTTCGCATTGATTTGAAGTTAATCCTTCTACTTCGCACTGATTTGAATCTAAATCATGTGTTTCGCTTGGATTTAAAGCTAACTCGTGTGTTCCGCCTGCATTTGAAGCTATATCATTTTTATCGCAAGCATTTGAAGCTAAACCATTCGTTTCGCATGGATTTGAAGCTAATCCTTCTTCTTCGCATTAATTTGAAACTAAATCATGTGTTTCGCTTGGAGTTGAAGCTAACTCGTTTGTTTCGCATGCAGTGGAAGCTAAATCATGTTTATTACAAGTATCTGAATCTAAACCATTTCTTTCGCATTGATTTGATGCTAAGCCTTCTACTTCGCACTGATTTGAAACTAAATCATGTGTTTCGCTTGGATTTAAAGCTAACTCGTTTGTTCCGCCTGCATTTTAAGCTATATCACTTATATCGCAAGCATTTGAAGCTAAACCATTCGTTTCGCATGTATTTGATGCTAAGCCTTCTGCTTCGCATTGATTTGAAGCTAAATCATGTGTTTCGCTTGGAATTGTAGCTAACTCGTATGTTTCGCCTGCCTTTTAAGCTATATCATTTATAAGACAAGTTTTTTGAAGCTAAATCATTCGTTTCGCATGGATTTGAAGCTAAGTCTTCTACTCCGCATTCATTTGAAGCTAAATCATGTGTTGCGCTTAGATTTGAAGCCAACTCGTTTGTTTCGCCTGCATTTGAAGCTATATCATTTATAAGGCAAGTATTTGAAGCTAAATCATTCGTTTCGCATGGATTTGAAGCTAAGCCTACTACTTCGCATTGATATGAAGCTAAATCATTTGTTTCGCATGGAATTGAAGTTGACTGGTTTGTTTCGCATGCATTTGAAACCATGTCACTTCTATCGCAAGTATTTGAAGCTAAATCATTTGTTTCACATGGATTTGAAGCTAAGCCTACTACTTCGCATTGATTTGAAGCTAAATCATGTGTTTCACATGGATTTTAAACTAACTCCTTTGTTTCGCATACAGAAGAAGCTAAATCATGTTTATCACAAGTATCTGAATCTAAACCATTTGTTTCGCATTGATTTGAAGCTAAGCCTTCTACTTCGCACTGATTTGAAACTAAATAATGTGTTTCGCTTGGATTTAAAGCTAACTCGTTTCTTTCGCATGCATTTGAAGCTATATCATTTATATCGCAAGTATCTGAAGCTAAACTATCTGTTTCGCATGGATTTGGAGCTAAGCCTTCTACTTCCCATTGATTTGAAGCTAAATCATGTGTTTCACATGGATCTGAAGCTAACTCGTTTGTTTCGCATGCAGTGGAAGCTAAATCATGTTTATTACAAGTATCTGAATCTAAACCATTTCTTTCGCATTGATTTGATGCTAAGCCTTCTACTTCGCACTGATTTGAAACTAAATCATGTGTTTCGCTTGGATTTAAAGCTAACTCGTTTGTTCCGCCTGCATTTGAAGCTACATCATTTATATCGCATGCATTTGAAGCTAAACCATTCGTTTCGCATGGATTTGAAGCTAAGCCATCTGCTTCACATTGATTTGAAGCTAAATCCTGTGTTTCGCTTGGATTTGTAGCTAACTCGTATGTTTCGCCTGCCTTTTAAGCTATATCATTTATAAGGCAAGTATTTTGAAGCTAAATCATTCGTTTCGCATGGATTTGAAGCTAAGCCTACTACTTCGCATTGATATGAAGCTAAATCATTAGTTTCGCATGGAATTGAAGTTGACTGGTTTGTTTCGCCTGCATTTGAAACCATGTCACTTCTATCGCAAGTATTTGAAGCTATATCATTTGTTTCACATGGATTTGAAGCTAAGCCTTCTACTTCGCATTGATTTGAAGCTAAATCATGTGTTTCGCATGGAATTGAAGTTAACTGGTTTGTTTCGCCTGCAATTGAAGCTATATCATTTATATGGCAAGTATTTGAAGCTAAATCATGTGTTCCGCTTGGATATAAAGCTGACTCAGTAGTTTCTCACGCAGTTGAAGCTAAATCATGTATATCACAAGTATTTGAGGCTAAATCATATGTTCCGCATAGATTTGAAGCTAAGCCTACTACTTCGCATTGATATGAAGCTAAATCATTTGTTTCGCATGGAATTGAAGTTGACTGGTTTGTTTCGCCTGCATTTGAATCTATGTCACTTCTATCGTAAGTATTTGAATCTAAATCATTTGTTTCACATGGATTTGAAGCTAAGCCTTCTACTTCCCATTGATTTGAAGCTAAATCATGTGTTTCACATGGATCTGAAGCTAACTCGTTTGTTTCGCATGCAGTGGAAGCTAAATCATGTTTATCACAAGTATTTGAATCTAAACCATTTGTTTCGCATTGATTTGAAGATCAGCCTTCTACTTCGCATTGATTTCAAATTAAATCATGTGTTTCGCAAGGATTTGTAGCTAACTCGTTTCTTTCGCCTGCATTTGAAGCTATATCACTTATATTCGCAAGTATTTGAGTCTAAATCTTTCGTTTCGCTTGGATTTGAATCTAAGCCTTCTACTTCGAATTGATTTGAAGCTTAAACATGTGTTTTGCATGGATTTGTAGCTAACTCGTTTGTTTCGCCTGCACTTGAAGCTGTATCATTTATAAGGCAAGTATTTGAAGCTAAATCATGTGTTTCACATGCATTTGAAGCTTAATCATGTGTTACGCTTGGATTTGAAGCTAATTCGTTTGTTTCGCATGCAGTTGAAGATAAATCATGTCTATCACAAGTATTTATAGCTAATCCATTTGTTCCGCATGGCTTAGAAGATAAGCCTTCTACTTCGCATTGATTTCAAGCTAAATCATGTGTTTCGCATGGATTTGTAGCTAACTCGTTTCTTTCGCCTGCATTTGAAGCTATATCATTTATATCGCAAGTATTTGAAGCTAAACTATCTGTTTCGCATGGATTTGAAGCTAAGCCTTCTACTTTGCATTGATTGGAAGCTAAATCATGTGTTTCACATGGATTTGAAGCTAACTCGTTTGTTTCGCATGCAGAGGACGCTAAATCATGTTTATCACAAGTATCTGAATCTAAACCATTTGTTTCGCATTGATTTGAAGCTAAGCCTTCTACTTGACATTGATTTGAAGCTAAATCATGTGTTTCACATGGTTTTGTAGCTAACTCGTTTGTTTCGCCTGCATTTGAAGCTATATCACTTATATTCGCAAGTATTTTAATCTAAATCTTTCGTTTCGCATGGATTTGAATCTAAGCCTTCTACTTCGAATTGATTTGAAGCTAAATTATGTGTTTTGCATGGATTTGTAGCTAACTCGTTTGATTCGCCTGCACTTGAAGCTATATCATTTATAAGGCAAGTATTTGAATCTAAATCATGTGTTTTGCTTGGATTTGAAGCTAACTCAGTTGTTTCGCATGCAGTAGAAGCTAAATCATGTATATCACAAGTATTTGAGGCTAAACCATTTGTTCCGCATAGATTTGAAGCTAAGTCTTCTACTCCGCATTCATTTGAAGCTAAATCATGTGTTTCGCTTGGATTTGAAGCTAACTCGTATGTTTTGCCTGCCTTTTAAGCTATATCATTTATAAGGCAAGTATTTTGAAGCTAAATCATTCGTTTCGCATGGATTTGAAGCTAATCCTTCTTCTTCGCACTGATTTGAAACTAAATCATGTGTTTCGTTTGGATTTAAAGCTAACTCGTTTGTTCCGCCTGCATTTGAAGCTATATCATTTGTATCGCAAGCATTTGAAGCTAAACCATTCGTTTCGCATGGATTTGAAGCTAAGCCTTCTACTTCGCATTAATTTGAAACTAAATCATGTGTTTCGCTTGGATTTGAAGCTAACTCGTTTGTTTCGCATGCAGTGGAAGCTAAATCATGTTTATTACAAGTATCTGAATCTAAACCATTCCTTTCGCATTGATTTAAAGCTAAGCCTTCTACTTGGCACTGATTTGAAACTAAATCATGTGTTTCGCTTGGATTTAAAGCTAACTCGTTTGTTCCGCCTGCATTTTAAGCTATATCATTTATATCGCAAGCATTTGAAGCTAAACCATTCGTTTCGCATGTATTTGAAGCTAAGCCTTCTGCTTCGCATTGATTTGAAGCTAAATCATGTGTTTCGCTTGGATTTGTAGCTAACTCGTATGTTTCGCCTGCCTTTTAAGCTATATCATTTATAAGGCAAGTATTTTGAAGCTAAATCATTCGTTTCGCTTGGATTTAAAGCTAACTCGTTTGTTCCGCCTGCATTTGAAGCTATATCATTTATATCGCAAGTATTTGAAGCTAAACCATTCGTTTCGTATGGATTTGAAGCTAAGTCTTCTATTCCGCATTCATTTGAAGCTAAATCATGTGTTTTGCTTGGATTTGAAGCTATCTCGTTTGTTTCGCCTGCATTTGAAGCTATATCATTTATAAGGCAAGTATTTGAAGCTAATTCATTCGTTTCGCATGGATTTGAAGCTAAGTCTTCTACTCCGCATTCATTTGAAGCTAAATCATGTGTTTCGCTTGGATTTGTAGCTAACTCGTTTGTTTCGCCTGCACTTGAAGCTATATCATTTATAAGGCAAGTATTTGAAGCTAAATCATTCATTTCGCTTGGATTTGAAGCTAACTCAGTTGTTTCGCATGCAGTAGAAGCTAAATCATGTATATCACAAGTATTTGAGGCTAAACCATTTGTTCCGCATAGATTTGAAGCTAAGTCTTCTACTCCACATTCATTTGTAGCTAAATCATGTGTTTCGCTTGGATTTGAAGCTAACTCGTATGTTTCGCCTGCCTTTTAAGCTATATCATTTATAAGGCAAGTATTTTGGAGCTAAATCATTCGTCTCGCATGGATTTGAAGCTAAGCCTACTACTTCGCATTGATATGAAGCTAAATCATTTGTTTCGCATGGAATTGAAGTTGAATGATTTGTTTCGCCTGCATTTGAATCTATGTCACTTCTATCGCAAGTATTTGAATCTAAATCATTTGTTTCTCATGGATTTGAAGCTAAGCCTTCTACTTCCCATTGATTTGAAGCTAAATCATGTGTTTCACATGGATCTGAAGCTAACTCGTTTCTTTCGCATGCAGTGGAAGCTAAAACATGTTTATCACAAGTATCTGAATCTAAACCATTTGTTTCGCATTGATTTGAAGATAAGCCTTCTACTTCGCATTGATTGGAAGCTAAATCATGTGCTTCACATGGATTTTAAGCTAACTCGTTTGTTTCGTTTGCAGAGGAAGCTAAATCATGTTTATCACAAGTATCTGAATCTAAACCATTTGTTTCGCATTGATTTGAAGTTAATCCTTCTACTTCGCACTGATTTGAATCTAAATCATGTGTTTCGCTTGGATTTAAAGCTAACTCGTGTGTTCCGCCTGCATTTGAAGCTATATCATTTTTATCGCAAGCATTTGAAGCTAAACCATTCGTTTCGCATGGATTTGAAGCTAATCCTTCTTCTTCGCATTAATTTGAAACTAAATCATGTGTTTCGCTTGGAGTTGAAGCTAACTCGTTTGTTTCGCATGCAGTGGAAGCTAAATCATGTTTATTACAAGTATCTGAATCTAAACCATTTCTTTCGCATTGATTTGATGCTAAGCCTTCTACTTCGCACTGATTTGAAACTAAATCATGTGTTTCGCTTGGATTTAAAGCTAACTCGTTTGTTCCGCCTGCATTTTAAGCTATATCACTTATATCGCAAGCATTTGAAGCTAAACCATTCGTTTCGCATGTATTTGATGCTAAGCCTTCTGCTTCGCATTGATTTGAAGCTAAATCATGTGTTTCGCTTGGAATTGTAGCTAACTCGTATGTTTCGCCTGCCTTTTAAGCTATATCATTTATAAGACAAGTTTTTTGAAGCTAAATCATTCGTTTCGCATGGATTTGAAGCTAAGTCTTCTACTCCGCATTCATTTGAAGCTAAATCATGTGTTGCGCTTAGATTTGAAGCCAACTCGTTTGTTTCGCCTGCATTTGAAGCTATATCATTTATAAGGCAAGTATTTGAAGCTAAATCATTCGTTTCGCATGGATTTGAAGCTAAGCCTACTACTTCGCATTGATATGAAGCTAAATCATTTGTTTCGCATGGAATTGAAGTTGACTGGTTTGTTTCGCATGCATTTGAAACCATGTCACTTCTATCGCAAGTATTTGAAGCTAAATCATTTGTTTCACATGGATTTGAAGCTAAGCCTACTACTTCGCATTGATTTGAAGCTAAATCATGTGTTTCACATGGATTTTAAACTAACTCCTTTGTTTCGCATACAGAAGAAGCTAAATCATGTTTATCACAAGTATCTGAATCTAAACCATTTGTTTCGCATTGATTTGAAGCTAAGCCTTCTACTTCGCACTGATTTGAAACTAAATAATGTGTTTCGCTTGGATTTAAAGCTAACTCGTTTCTTTCGCATGCATTTGAAGCTATATCATTTATATCGCAAGTATCTGAAGCTAAACTATCTGTTTCGCATGGATTTGGAGCTAAGCCTTCTACTTCCCATTGATTTGAAGCTAAATCATGTGTTTCACATGGATCTGAAGCTAACTCGTTTGTTTCGCATGCAGTGGAAGCTAAATCATGTTTATCACAAGTATCTGAATCTAAACCATTTGTTTCGCATTGATTTGAAGATAAGCCTTCTACTTCGCATTGATTTCAAATTAAATCATGTGTTTCGCATGGATTTGTAGCTAACTCGTTTCTTTCGCCTGCATTTGAAGCTATATCATTTATATCGCAAGTATTTGAACCTAAGCTATCTGTTTCGCATGGATTTGAAGCTAAGCCTTCTACTTTGCATTGATTGGAAGCTAAATCATGTGCTTCACATGGATTTTAAACTAACTCCTTTGTTTCGCATACAGAAGAAGCTAAATCATGTTTATCACAAGTATCTGAATCTAAACCATTTGTTTCGCATTGATTTGAAGCAAAGCCTTCTACTTCGCACTGATTTGAAACTAAATAATGTGTTTCGCTTGGATTTAAAGCTAACTCGTGTGTTCCGCCTGCATTTGAAGCTATATCATTTGTATCGCAAGCATTTGAAGCTAAACCATTCGTATCGCATGGATTTGAAGCTAATCCTTCTACTTCGCTTTAATTTGAAACTAAATCATGTGTTTCGCTTGGTGTTGAAGCTAACTCGTTTGTTTCGCATGCAGTGGAAGCTAAATCATGTTTATTACAAGTATCTGAATCTAAACCATTTCTTTCGCATTGATTTGATGCTAAGCCTTCTACTTCGCACTGATTTGAAACTAAATCATGTGTTTCGCTTGGATTTAAAGCTAACTCGTTTGTTCCGCCTGCATTTGAAGCTACATCATTTATATCGCATGCATTTGAAGCTAAACCATTCGTTTCGCATGGATTTGAAGCTAAGCCATCTGCTTCACATTGATTTGAAGCTAAATCATGTGTTTTGCATGGATTTGTAGCTAACTCGTTTGATTCGCCTGCACTTGAAGCTATATCATTTATAAGGCAATTATTTGAATCTAAATCATGCGTTTCGCTTGGATTTGAAGCTAACTCATTTGTTTCGCATGAAGTAGAAGCTAAATCATGTATATCACAAGTATTTGAGGCTAAACCATTTGTTCCGCATAGATTTGAAGCTAAGTCTTCTACTCCACATTCATTTGTAGCTAAATCATGTGTTTCGCTTGGATTTGAAGCTAACTCGTATGTTTCGCCTGCCTTTTAAGCTATATCATTTATAAGGCAAGTATTTTGGAGCTAAATCATTCGTTTCGCATGGATTTGAAGCTAAGCCTACTACTTCGCATTGATATGAAGCTAAATCATTTGTTTCGCATGGAATTGAAGTTGACTGATTTGTTTCGCCTGCATTTGAATCTATGTCACTTCTATCGCAAGTATTTGAATCTAAATCATTTGTTTCTCATGGATTTGAAGCTAAGCCTTCTACTTCCCATTGATTTGAAGCTAAATCATGTGTTTCACATGGATCTGAAGCTAACTCGTTTCTTTCGCATGCAGTGGAAGCTAAAACATGTTTATCACAAGTATCTGAATCTAAACCATTTGTTTCGCATTGATTTGAAGATAAGCCTTCTACTTCGCATTGATTGGAAGCTAAATCATGTGCTTCACATGGATTTTAAGCTAACTCGTTTGTTTCGTTTGCAGAGGAAGCTAAATCATGTTTATCACAAGTATCTGAATCTAAACCATTTGTTTCGCATTGATTTGAAGTTAATCCTTCTACTTCGCACTGATTTGAATCTAAATCATGTGTTTCGCTTGGATTTAAAGCTAACTCGTGTGTTCCGCCTGCATTTGAAGCTATATCATTTTTATCGCAAGCATTTGAAGCTACATCATTTATATCGCAAGCATTTGAAGCTAAACCATTCGTTTCGCATGGATTTGAAGCTAAGCCTTCTACTTCACATTGATTTAAAGCTAAATCATGTGTTTCACATGGTTTTGTAGCTAACTCGTTTGTTTCGCCTGCATTTGAAGCTATATCACTTATATTCGCAAGTATTTGAATCTAAATCTTTCGTTTCGCATGGATTTGAATCTAAGCCTTCTACTTCGAATTGATTTGAAGCTAAATTATGTGTTTTGCATGGATTTGTAGCTAACTCGTTTGATTCGCCTGCACTTGAAGCTATATCATTTATAAGGCAATTATTTGAATCTAAATCATGCGTTTCGCTTGGATTTGAAGCTAACTCAGTTGTTTCGCATGCAGTAGAAGCTAAATCATGTATATCACAAGTATTTGAGGCTAAACCATTTGTTCCGCATAGATTTGAAGCTAAGTCTTCTACTCCACATTCATTTGTAGCTAAATCATGTGTTTCGCTTGGATTTGAAGCTAACTCGTATGTTTCGCCTGCCTTTTAAGCTATATCATTTATAAGGCAAGTATTTTGGATCTAAATCATTCGTCTCGCATGGATTTGAAGCTAAGCCTACTACTTCGCATTGATATGAAGCTAAATCATTTGTTTCGCATGGAATTGAAGTTGACTGATTTGTTTCGCCTGCATTTGAATCTATGTCACTTCTATCGCAAGTATTTGAATCTAAATCATTTGTTTCTCATGGATTTGAAGCTAAGCCTTCTACTTCCCATTGATTTGAAGCTAAATCATGTGTTTCACATGGATCTGAAGCTAACTCGTTTCTTTCGCATGCAGTGGAAGCTAAAACATGTTTATCACAAGTATCTGAATCTAAACCATTTGTTTCGCATTGATTTGAAGATAAGCCTTCTACTTCGCATTGATTGGAAGCTAAATCATGTGCTTCACATGGATTTTAAGCTAACTCGTTTGTTTCGTTTGCAGAGGAAGCTAAATCATGTTTATCACAAGTATCTGAATCTAAACCATTTGTTTCGCATTGATTTGAAGTTAATCCTTCTACTTCGCACTGATTTGAATCTAAATCATGTGTTTCGCTTGGATTTAAAGCTAACTCGTGTGTTCCGCCTGCATTTGAAGCTATATCATTTTTATCGCAAGCATTTGAAGCTATATCACTTATATTCGCAAGTATTTGAATCTAAATCTTTCGTTTCGCATGGATTTGAATCTAAGCCTTCTACTTCGAATTGATTTGAAGCTAAATTATGTGTTTTGCATGGATTTGTAGCTAACTCGTTTGATTCGCCTGCACTTGAAGCTATATCATTTATAAGGCAATTATTTGAATCTAAATCATGCGTTTCGCTTGGATTTGAAGCTAACTCAGTTGTTTCGCATGCAGTAGAAGCTAAATCATGTATATCACAAGTATTTGAGGCTAAACCATTTGTTCCGCATAGATTTGAAGCTAAGTCTTCTACTCCACATTCATTTGTAGCTAAATCATGTGTTTCGCTTGGATTTGAAGCTAACTCGTATGTTTCGCCTGCCTTTTAAGTTATATCATTTATAAGGCAAGTATTTTGGAGCTAAATCATTCGTCTCGCATGGATTTGAAGCTAAGCCTACTACTTCGCATTGATATGAAGCTAAATCATTTGTTTCGCATGGAATTGAAGTTGAATGATTTGTTTCGCCTGCATTTGAATCTATGTCACTTCTATCGCAAGTATTTGAATCTAAATCATTTGTTTCTCATGGATTTGAAGCTAAGCCTTCTACTTCCCATTGATTTGAAGCTAAATCATGTGTTTCACATGGATCTGAAGCTAACTCGTTTCTTTCGCATGCAGTGGAAGCTAAAACATGTTTATCACAAGTATCTGAATCTAAACCATTTGTTTCGCATTGATTTGAAGATAAGCCTTCTACTTCGCATTGATTGGAAGCTAAATCATGTGCTTCACATGGATTTTAAGCTAACTCGTTTGTTTCGTTTGCAGAGGAAGCTAAATCATGTTTATCACAAGTATCTGAATCTAAACCATTTGTTTCGCATTGATTTGAAGTTAATCCTTCTACTTCGCACTGATTTGAATCTAAATCATGTGTTTCGCTTGGATTTAAAGCTAACTCGTGTGTTCCGCCTGCATTTGAAGCTATATCATTTTTATCGCAAGCATTTGAAGCTAAACCATTCGTTTCGCATGGATTTGAAGCTAATCCTTCTTCTTCGCATTAATTTGAAACTAAATCATGTGTTTCGCTTGGAGTTGAAGCTAACTCGTTTGTTTCGCATGCAGTGGAAGCTAAATCATGTTTATTACAAGTATCTGAATCTAAACCATTTCTTTCGCATTGATTTGATGCTAAGCCTTCTACTTCGCACTGATTTGAAACTAAATCATGTGTTTCGCTTGGATTTAAAGCTAACTCGTTTGTTCCGCCTGCATTTTAAGCTATATCACTTATATCGCAAGCATTTGAAGCTAAACCATTCGTTTCGCATGTATTTGATGCTAAGCCTTCTGCTTCGCATTGATTTGAAGCTAAATCATGTGTTTCGCTTGGAATTGTAGCTAACTCGTATGTTTCGCCTGCCTTTTAAGCTATATCATTTATAAGACAAGTTTTTTGAAGCTAAATCATTCGTTTCGCATGGATTTGAAGCTAAGTCTTCTACTCCGCATTCATTTGAAGCTAAATCATGTGTTGCGCTTAGATTTGAAGCCAACTCGTTTGTTTCGCCTGCATTTGAAGCTATATCATTTATAAGGCAAGTATTTGAAGCTAAATCATTCGTTTCGCATGGATTTGAAGCTAAGCCTACTACTTCGCATTGATATGAAGCTAAATCATTTGTTTCGCATGGAATTGAAGTTGACTGGTTTGTTTCGCATGCATTTGAAACCATGTCACTTCTATCGCAAGTATTTGAAGCTAAATCATTTGTTTCACATGGATTTGAAGCTAAGCCTACTACTTCGCATTGATTTGAAGCTAAATCATGTGTTTCACATGGATTTTAAACTAACTCCTTTGTTTCGCATACAGAAGAAGCTAAATCATGTTTATCACAAGTATCTGAATCTAAACCATTTGTTTCGCATTGATTTGAAGCTAAGCCTTCTACTTCGCACTGATTTGAAACTAAATAATGTGTTTCGCTTGGATTTAAAGCTAACTCGTTTCTTTCGCATGCATTTGAAGCTATATCATTTATATCGCAAGTATCTGAAGCTAAACTATCTGTTTCGCATGGATTTGGAGCTAAGCCTTCTACTTCCCATTGATTTGAAGCTAAATCATGTGTTTCACATGGATCTGAAGCTAACTCGTTTGTTTCGCATGCAGTGGAAGCTAAATCATGTTTATCACAAGTATCTGAATCTAAACCATTTGTTTCGCATTGATTTGAAGATAAGCCTTCTACTTCGCATTGATTTCAAATTAAATCATGTGTTTCGCATGGATTTGTAGCTAACTCGTTTCTTTCGCCTGCATTTGAAGCTATATCATTTATATCGCAAGTATTTGAACCTAAGCTATCTGTTTCGCATGGATTTGAAGCTAAGCCTTCTACTTTGCATTGATTGGAAGCTAAATCATGTGCTTCACATGGATTTTAAACTAACTCCTTTGTTTCGCATACAGAAGAAGCTAAATCATGTTTATCACAAGTATCTGAATCTAAACCATTTGTTTCGCATTGATTTGAAGCAAAGCCTTCTACTTCGCACTGATTTGAAACTAAATAATGTGTTTCGCTTGGATTTAAAGCTAACTCGTGTGTTCCGCCTGCATTTGAAGCTATATCATTTGTATCGCAAGCATTTGAAGCTAAACCATTCGTATCGCATGGATTTGAAGCTAATCCTTCTACTTCGCTTTAATTTGAAACTAAATCATGTGTTTCGCTTGGTGTTGAAGCTAACTCGTTTGTTTCGCATGCAGTGGAAGCTAAATCATGTTTATTACAAGTATCTGAATCTAAACCATTTCTTTCGCATTGATTTGATGCTAAGCCTTCTACTTCGCACTGATTTGAAACTAAATCATGTGTTTCGCTTGGATTTAAAGCTAACTCGTTTGTTCCGCCTGCATTTGAAGCTACATCATTTATATCGCATGCATTTGAAGCTAAACCATTCGTTTCGCATGGATTTGAAGCTAAGCCATCTGCTTCACATTGATTTGAAGCTAAATCATGTGTTTTGCATGGATTTGTAGCTAACTCGTTTGATTCGCCTGCACTTGAAGCTATATCATTTATAAGGCAATTATTTGAATCTAAATCATGCGTTTCGCTTGGATTTGAAGCTAACTCATTTGTTTCGCATGAAGTAGAAGCTAAATCATGTATATCACAAGTATTTGAGGCTAAACCATTTGTTCCGCATAGATTTGAAGCTAAGTCTTCTACTCCACATTCATTTGTAGCTAAATCATGTGTTTCGCTTGGATTTGAAGCTAACTCGTATGTTTCGCCTGCCTTTTAAGCTATATCATTTATAAGGCAAGTATTTTGGAGCTAAATCATTCGTTTCGCATGGATTTGAAGCTAAGCCTACTACTTCGCATTGATATGAAGCTAAATCATTTGTTTCGCATGGAATTGAAGTTGACTGATTTGTTTCGCCTGCATTTGAATCTATGTCACTTCTATCGCAAGTATTTGAATCTAAATCATTTGTTTCTCATGGATTTGAAGCTAAGCCTTCTACTTCCCATTGATTTGAAGCTAAATCATGTGTTTCACATGGATCTGAAGCTAACTCGTTTCTTTCGCATGCAGTGGAAGCTAAAACATGTTTATCACAAGTATCTGAATCTAAACCATTTGTTTCGCATTGATTTGAAGATAAGCCTTCTACTTCGCATTGATTGGAAGCTAAATCATGTGCTTCACATGGATTTTAAGCTAACTCGTTTGTTTCGTTTGCAGAGGAAGCTAAATCATGTTTATCACAAGTATCTGAATCTAAACCATTTGTTTCGCATTGATTTGAAGTTAATCCTTCTACTTCGCACTGATTTGAATCTAAATCATGTGTTTCGCTTGGATTTAAAGCTAACTCGTGTGTTCCGCCTGCATTTGAAGCTATATCATTTTTATCGCAAGCATTTGAAGCTACATCATTTATATCGCAAGCATTTGAAGCTAAACCATTCGTTTCGCATGGATTTGAAGCTAAGCCTTCTACTTCACATTGATTTAAAGCTAAATCATGTGTTTCACATGGTTTTGTAGCTAACTCGTTTGTTTCGCCTGCATTTGAAGCTATATCACTTATATTCGCAAGTATTTGAATCTAAATCTTTCGTTTCGCATGGATTTGAATCTAAGCCTTCTACTTCGAATTGATTTGAAGCTAAATTATGTGTTTTGCATGGATTTGTAGCTAACTCGTTTGATTCGCCTGCACTTGAAGCTATATCATTTATAAGGCAATTATTTGAATCTAAATCATGCGTTTCGCTTGGATTTGAAGCTAACTCAGTTGTTTCGCATGCAGTAGAAGCTAAATCATGTATATCACAAGTATTTGAGGCTAAACCATTTGTTCCGCATAGATTTGAAGCTAAGTCTTCTACTCCACATTCATTTGTAGCTAAATCATGTGTTTCGCTTGGATTTGAAGCTAACTCGTATGTTTCGCCTGCCTTTTAAGCTATATCATTTATAAGGCAAGTATTTTGAAGCTAAATCATTCGTTTCGCATGGATTTGAAGCTAATCCTTCTACTTCGCACTGATTTGAAACTAAATCATGTGTTTCGTTTGGATTTAAAGCTAACTCGTTTGTTCCGCCTGCATTTGAAGCTATATCATTTGTATCGCAAGCATTTGAAGCTAAACCATTCTTTTCGCATGGATTTGAAGCTAAGCCTTCTACTTCGCATTAATTTGAAACTAAATCATGTGTTTCGCTTGGATTTGAAGCTAACTCGTTTGTTTCGCATGCAGTGGAAGCTAAATCATGTTTATTACAAGTATCTGAATCTAAACCATTCCTTTCGCATTGATTTAAAGCTAAGCCTTCTACTTCGCATTGATTGGAAGCTAAATCATGTGCTTCACATGGATTTTAAGCTAACTCGTTTGTTTCGTTTGCAGAGGAAGCTAAATCATGTTTATCACAAGTATCTGAATCTAAACCATTTGTTTCGCATTGATTTGAAGTTAATCCTTCTACTTCGCACTGATTTGAATCTAAATCATGTGTTTCGCTTGGATTTAAAGCTAACTCGTGTGTTCCGCCTGCATTTGAAGCTATATCATTTTTATCGCAAGCATTTGAAGCTAAACCATTCGTTTCGCATGGATTTGAAGCTAATCCTTCTTCTTCGCATTAATTTGAAACTAAATCATGTGTTTCGCTTGGAGTTGAAGCTAACTCGTTTGTTTCGCATGCAGTGGAAGCTAAATCATGTTTATTACAAGTATCTGAATCTAAACCATTTCTTTCGCATTGATTTGATGCTAAGCCTTCTACTTCGCACTGATTTGAAACTAAATCATGTGTTTCGCTTGGATTTAAAGCTAACTCGTTTGTTCCGCCTGCATTTTAAGCTATATCACTTATATCGCAAGCATTTGAAGCTAAACCATTCGTTTCGCATGTATTTGATGCTAAGCCTTCTGCTTCGCATTGATTTGAAGCTAAATCATGTGTTTCGCTTGGAATTGTAGCCAACTCGTTTGTTTCGCCTGCATTTGAAGCTATATCATTTATAAGGCAAGTATTTGAAGCTAAATCATTTGTTTCACATGGATTTGAAGCTAAGCCTACTACTTCGCATTGATTTGAAGCTAAATCATGTGTTTCACATGGATTTTAAACTAACTCCTTTGTTTCGCATACAGAAGAAGCTAAATCATGTTTATCACAAGTATCTGAATCTAAACCATTTGTTTCGCATTGATTTGATGCTAAGCCTTCTACTTCGCACTGATTTGAAACTAAATCATGTGTTTCGCTTGGATTTAAAGCTAACTCGTTTGTTCCGCTTGCATTTTAAGCTATATCACTTATATCGCAAGCATTTGAAGCTAAACCATTCGTTTCGCATGTATTTGATGCTAAGCCTTCTGCTTCGCATTGATTTGAAGCTAAATCATGTGTTTCGCTTGGAATTGTAGCTAACTCGTATGTTTCGCCTGCCTTTTAAGCTATATCATTTATAAGACAAGTTTTTTGAAGCTAAATCATTCGTTTCGCATGGATTTGAAGCTAAGTCTTCTACTCCGCATTCATTTGAAGCTAAATCATGTGTTTCGCTTAGATTTGAAGCCAACTCGTTTGTTTCGCCTGCATTTGAAGCTATATCATTTATAAGGCAAGTATTTGAAGCTAAATCATTCGTTTCGCATGGATTTGAAGCTAAGCCTACTACTTCGCATTGATATGAAGCTAAATCATTTGTTTCGCATGGAATTGAAGTTGACTGGTTTGTTTCGCATGCATTTGAAACCATGTCACTTCTATCGCAAGTATTTGAAGCTAAATCATTTGTTTCACATGGATTTGAAGCTAAGCCTACTACTTCGCATTGATTTGAAGCTAAATCATGTGTTTCACATGGATTTTAAACTAACTCCTTTGTTTCGCATACAGAAGAAGCTAAATCATGTTTATCACAAGTATCTGAATCTAAACCATTTGTTTCGCATTGATTTGAAGCTAAGCCTTCTACTTCGCACTGATTTGAAACTAAATAATGTGTTTCGCTTGGATTTAAAGCTAACTCGTTTCTTTCGCATGCATTTGAAGCTATATCATTTATATCGCAAGTATCTGAAGCTAAACTATCTGTTTCGCATGGATTTGAAGCTAAGCCTTCTACTTCCCATTGATTTGAAGCTAAATCATGTGTTTCACATGGATCTGAAGCTAACTCGTTTGTTTCGCATGCAGTGGAAGCTAAATCATGTTTATCACAAGTATCTGAATCTAAACCATTTGTTTCGCATTGATTTGAAGATAAGCCTTCTACTTCGCATTGATTTCAAATTAAATCATGTGTTTCGCATGGATTTGTAGCTAACTCGTTTCTTTCGCCTGCATTTGAAGCTATATCATTTATATCGCAAGTATTTGAACCTAAGCTATCTGTTTCGCATGGATTTGAAGCTAAGCCTTCTACTTTGCATTGATTGGAAGCTAAATCATGTGCTTCACATGGATTTTAAACTAACTCCTTTGTTTCGCATACAGAAGAAGCTAAATCATGTTTATCACAAGTATCTGAATCTAAACCATTTGTTTCGCATTGATTTGAAGCAAAGCCTTCTACTTCGCACTGATTTGAAACTAAATAATGTGTTTCGCTTGGATTTAAAGCTAACTCGTGTGTTCCGCCTGCATTTGAAGCTATATCATTTGTATCGCAAGCATTTGAAGCTAAACCATTCGTATCGCATGGATTTGAAGCTAATCCTTCTACTTCGCTTTAATTTGAAACTAAATCATGTGTTTCGCTTGGTGTTGAAGCTAACTCGTTTGTTTCGCATGCAGTGGAAGCTAAATCATGTTTATTACAAGTATCTGAATCTAAACCATTTCTTTCGCATTGATTTGATGCTAAGCCTTCTACTTCGCACTGATTTGAAACTAAATCATGTGTTTCGCTTGCATTTAAAGCTAACTCGTTTGTTCCGCCTGCATTTGAAGCTACATCATTTATATCGCATGCATTTGAAGCTAAACCATTCGTTTCGCATGGATTTGAAGCTAAGCCATCTGCTTCACATTGATTTGAAGCTAAATCATGTGTTTTGCATGGATTTGTAGCTAACTCGTTTGATTCGCCTGCACTTGAAGCTATATCATTTATAAGGCAATTATTTGAATCTAAATCATGTGTTTCGCTTGGATTTGAAGCTAACTCGTATGTTTCGCCTGCCTTTTAAGCTATATCATTTATAAGGCAAGTATTTTGGAGCTAAATCATTCGTTTCGCATGGATTTGAAGCTAAGCCTACTACTTCGCATTGATATGAAGCTAAATCATTTGTTTCGCATGGAATTGAAGTTGACTGATTTGTTTCGCCTGCATTTGAATCTATGTCACTTCTATCGCAAGTATTTGAATCTAAATCATTTGTTTCTCATGGATTTGAAGCTAAGCCTTCTACTTCCCATTGATTTGAAGCTAAATCATGTGTTTCACATGGATCTGAAGCTAACTCGTTTCTTTCGCATGCAGTGGAAGCTAAAACATGTTTATCACAAGTATCTGAATCTAAACCATTTGTTTCGCATTGATTTGAAGATAAGCCTTCTACTTCGCATTGATTGGAAGCTAAATCATGTGCTTCACATGGATTTTAAGCTAACTCGTTTGTTTCGTTTGCAGAGGAAGCTAAATCATGTTTATCACAAGTATCTGAATCTAAACCATTTGTTTCGCATTGATTTGAAGTTAATCCTTCTACTTCGCACTGATTTGAATCTAAATCATGTGTTTCGCTTGGATTTAAAGCTAACTCGTGTGTTCCGCCTGCATTTGAAGCTATATCATTTTTATCGCAAGCATTTGAAGCTACATCATTTATATCGCAAGCATTTGAAGCTAAACCATTCGTTTCGCATGGATTTGAAGCTAAGCCTTCTACTTCACATTGATTTAAAGCTAAATCATGTGTTTCACATGGTTTTGTAGCTAACTCGTTTGTTTCGCCTGCATTTGAAGCTATATCACTTATATTCGCAAGTATTTGAATCTAAATCTTTCGTTTCGCATGGATTTGAATCTAAGCCTTCTACTTCGAATTGATTTGAAGCTAAATTATGTGTTTTGCATGGATTTGTAGCTAACTCGTTTGATTCGCCTGCACTTGAAGCTATATCATTTATAAGGCAATTATTTGAATCTAAACCATTTGTTTCGCATTGATTTGAAGATAAGCCTTCTACATCGCATTGATTTCAAATTAAATCATGTGTTTCGCATGGATTTGTAGCTAACTCGTTTCTTTCGCCTGCATTTGAAGCTATATCATTTATATCGCAAGTATTTGAACCTAAGCTATCTGTTTCGCATGGATTTGAAGCTAAGCCTTCTACTTTGCATTGATTGGAAGCTAAATCATGTGCTTCACATGGATTTTAAACTAACTCCTTTGTTTCGCATACAGAAGAAGCTAAATCATGTTTATCACAAGTATCTGAATCTAAACCATTTGTTTCGCATTGATTTGAAGCAAAGCCTTCTACTTCGCACTGATTTGAAACTAAATAATGTGTTTCGCTTGGATTTAAAGCTAACTCGTGTGTTCCGCCTGCATTTGAAGCTATATCATTTGTATCGCAAGCATTTGAAGCTAAACCATTCGTATCGCATGGATTTGAAGCTAATCCTTCTACTTCGCTTTAATTTGAAACTAAATCATGTGTTTCGCTTGGAGTTGAAGCTAACTCGTTTGTTTCGCATGCAGTGGAAGCTAAATCATGTTTATTACAAGTATCTGAATCTAAACCATTTCTTTCGCATTGATTTGATGCTAAGCCTTCTACTTCGCACTGATTTGAAACTAAATCATGTGTTTCGCTTGGATTTAAAGCTAACTCGTTTGTTCCGCCTGCATTTGAAGCTACATCATTTATATCTCATGCATTTGAAGCTAAACCATTCGTTTCGCATGGATTTGAAGCTAAGCCATCTGCTTCACATTGATTTGAAGCTAAATCATGTGTTTTGCATGGATTTGTAGCTAACTCGTTTGATTCGCCTGCACTTGAAGCTATATCATTTATAAGGCAATTATTTGAATCTAAATCATGCGTTTCGCTTGGATTTGAAGCTAACTCATTTGTTTCGCATGCAGTAGAAGCTAAATCATGTATAACACAAGTATTTGAGGCTAAACCATTTGTTCCGCATAGATTTGAAGCTAAGTCTTCTACTCCACATTCATTTGTAGCTAAATCATGTGTTTCGCTTGGATTTGAAACTAACTCGTATGTTTCGCCTGCCTTTTAAGCTATATCATTTATAAGGCAAGTATTTGGAGCTAAATCATTCGTTTCGCATGGATTTGAAGCTAAGCCTACTACTTCGCATTGATACGAAGCTAAATCATTTGTTTCGCATGGAATTGAAGTTGACTGATTTGTTTCGCCTGCATTTGAATCTATGTCACTTCTATCGCAAGTATTTGAATCTAAATCATTTGTTTCTCATGGATTTGAAGCTAAGCCTTCTACTTCCCATTGATTTGAAGCTAAATCATGTGTTTCACATGGATCTGAAGCTAACTCGTTTCTTTCGCATGCAGTGGAAGCTAAAACATGTTTATCACAAGTATCTGAATCTAAACCATTTGTTTCGCATTGATTTGAAGTTAATCCTTCTACTTCGCACTGATTTGAATCTAAATCATGTGTTTCGCTTGGATTTAAAGCTAACTCGTGTGTTCCGCCTGCATTTGAAGCTATATCATTTTTATCGCAAGCATTTGAAGCTACATCATTTATATCGCAAGCATTTGAAGCTAAACCATTTGTTTCGCATTGATTTGAAGTTAATCCTTCTACTTCGCACTGATTTGAATCTAAATCATGTGTTTCGCATGGATTTGTAGCTAACTCGTTTCTTTCGCCTGCATTTGAAGCTATATCATTTATATCGCAAGTATTTGAAGCTAAACTATCTGTTTCGCATGGATTTGAAGCTAAGCCTTCTACTTTGTATTGATTGGAAGCTAAATCATGTGTTTCACATGGATTTGAAGCTAACTCGTTTGTTTCGCATGCAGAGGACGCTAAATCACGTTTATCACAAGTATCTGAATCTAAACCATTTGTTTCGCATTGATTTGGAGCTAAGCCTTCTACTTCACATTGATTTGAAGCTAAATCATGTGTTTCACATGGTTTTGTAGCTAACTCGTTTGTTTCGCCTGCATTTTAAGCTATATCACTTATATCGCAAGCATTTGAAGCTAAACCATTCGTTTCGCATGTATTTGATGCTAAGCCTTCTGCTTCGCATTGATTTGAAGCTAAATCATGTGTTTCGCTTGGAATTGTAGCTAACTCGTATGTTTCGCCTGCCTTTTAAGCTATATCATTTATAAGACAAGTTTTTTGAAGCTAAATCATTCGTTTCGCATGGATTTGAAGCTAAGTCTTCTACTCCGCATTCATTTGAAGCTAAATCATGTGTTTCGCTTGGATTTGAAGCCAACTCGTTTGTTTCGCCTGCATTTGAAGCTATATCATTTATAAGGCAAGTATTTGAAGCTAAATCATTCGTTTCGCATGGATTTGAAGCTAAGCCTACTACTTCGCATTGATATGAAGCTAAATCATTTGTTTCGCATGGAATTGAAGTTGACTGGTTTGTTTCGCCTGCATTTGAAACCATGTCACTTCTATCGCAAGTATTTGAAGCTAAATCATTTTTTTCACATGGATTTGAAGCTAACCCTACTACTTCGCATTGATTTGAAGCTAAATCATGTGTTTCACATGGATTTTAAACTAACTCCTTTGTTTCGCATACAGAAGAAGCTAAATCATGTTTATCACAAGTATCTGAATCTAAACCATTTGTTTCGCATTGATTTGAAGCTAAGCCTTCTACTTCGCACTGATTTGAAACTAAATAATGTGTTTCGCTTGGATTTAAAGCTAACTCGTTTCTTTCGCCTGCATTTGAAGCTATATCATTTATATCGCAAGTATCTGAAGCTAAACTATCTGTTTCGCATGGATTTGAAGCTAAGCCTTCTACTTCCCATTGATTTGAAGCTAAATCATGTGTTTCACATGGATCTGAAGCTAACTCGTTTGTTTCGCATGCAGTGTAAGCTAAATCATGTTTATCACAAGTATCTGAATCTAAACCATTTGTTTCGCATTGATTTGAAGATAAGCCTTCTACTTCGCATTGATTTCAAATTAAATCATGTGTTTCGCATGGATTTGTAGCTAACTCGTTTCTTTCGCCTGCATTTGAAGCTATATCATTTATATCGCAAGTATTTGAACCTAAGCTATCTGTTTCGCATGGATTTGAAGCTAAGCCTTCTACTTTGCATTGATTGGAAGCTAAATCATGTGCTTCACATGGATTTTAAACTATCTCCTTTGTTTCGCATACAGAAGAAGCTAAATCATGTTTATCACAAGTATCTGAATCTAAACCATTTGTTTCGCATTGATTTGAAGCAAAGCCTTCTACTTCGCACTGATTTGAAACTAAATAATGTGTTTCGCTTGGATTTAAAGCTAACTCGTGTGTTCCGCCTGCATTTGAAGCTATATCATTTGTATCGCAAGCATTTGAAGCTAAACCATTCGTTTCGCATGGATTTGAAGCTAATCCTTCTTCTTCGCATTAATTTGAAACTAAATCATGTGTTTCGCTTGGAGTTGAAGCTAACTCGTTTGTTTCGCATGCAGTGGAAGCTAAATCATGTTTATTACAAGTATCTGAATCTAAACCATTTCTTTCGCATTGATTTGATGCTAAGCCTTCTACTTCGCACTGATTTGAAACTAAATCATGTGTTTCACTTGGATTTAAAGCTAACTCGTTTGTTCCGCCTGCATTTTAAGCTATATCATTTATATCGCAAGCATTTGAAGCTAAACCATTCGTTTCGCATGTATTTGAAGCTAAGCCTTCTGCGTCGCATTGATTTGAGGCTAAATCATGTGTTTCGCTTGGATTTGTAGCTAACTCGTATGTTTCGCCTGCCTTTTAAGCTATATCATTTATAAGGCAAGTATTTTGAAGCTAAATCATTCGTTTCGCAAGGATTTGAAGCTAAGCCTACTACTTCGCATTGATATGAAGCTAAATCATTTGTTTCGCATGGAATTGAAGTTGACTGGTTTGTTTCGCATGCATTTGAAACCATGTCACTTCTATCGCAAGTATTTGAAGCTAAATCATTTGTTTCACATGGATTTGAAGCTAAGCCTACTACTTCGCATTGATTTGAAGCTAAATCATGTGTTTCACATGGATTTGAAGCTAACTCGTTTCTTTCGCCTGCATTTGAAGCTATATCATTTATATCGCAAGTATCTGAAGCTAAACTATCTGTTTCGCATGGATTTGAAGCTAAGCCTTCTACTTTGCATTGATTGGAAGCTAAATCATGTGTCTCACATGGATTTGAAGCTAACTCGTTTGTTTCGCATGCAGAGGAAACTAAATCATGTTTATCACAAGTATCTGAATCTAAACCATTTGTTTCGCATTGATTTGAAGCTAATCCTTCTATTTCGCATTAATTTGAAACTAAATCATGTGTTTCGCTTGGATTTGAAGCTAACTCAGTTGTTTCGCATGCAGTAGAAGCTAAATCATGTATATCACAAGTATTTGAGGCTAAATCATTTGTTCCGCATAGATTTGAAGCTAAGTCTTCTACTCCGCATTCATTTGAAGCTAAATCATGTGTTTCGCTTGGATTTGAAGCTAACTCGTTTGTTTCGAATGCAGTGGAAGCTAAATCATGTTTATTACAAGTATCTGAATCTAAACCATTTCTTCCGCATTGATTTGAAGCCAAGCCTTCTACTTGGCACTGATTTGAAACTAAATCATGTGTTTCGCTTGGATTTGGAGCTAACTCGTTTGTTTCGAATGCAGTGGAAGCTAAATCATGGTTATTACAAGTATCTGAATCTAAACCATTTCTTTCGCATTGATTTGAAGCTAAGCCTTCTACTTTGCATTGAATAGAAGCTAAATCGTGTGTATCGCTTGGATTTGTAGTTAACTCGTTTGTTTTGCATGCAGATAAAGCTAAACCATGTATATCACAAGAATTTGAAGCTAAACCATTTGTTCCGCATGGATTTGAAGATTAGCCTTCTACTTCGCATTGATTTGAAGATAAATTATGTGTTTCGCACGGATTTGAAGCTAACTCGTTTGTTCGCCTGCATTTGAAGCTAAATCACTTATATTCGCAAGTATTTGAAGCTAAATCTTTCGTTTCGCATGGATTTGAAGCTGAGCTAACTACTTAGCATTGACTAGAAGCTAAATCATGTGTTTCGAATGGAATTGAAGCTAACTGATTTGTTTCGCCTGCATTTGGAACTATATCACTTCTATTGCAACTATTTGAAGCTAAATCATTTGTTTCGCATGTATTTGATGGTAAGCCATCTACTTCGCATTGATTTGAAGATAAATCATGAGTTCCGCTCGGATTTGAAGCTAACTCGTGTGTATCGCCTGCATTTGGTGCTATTTCATTTATACCGCAAGTATTTGCAGGTAAATCATTTGTTTCGCAAGTATTTGAATCTAAATCTTTCGTTTCGCATGGATTTGAATCTAAGCCTTCTACTTCGAATTGATTTGAAGCTTAATCATGTGTTTTGCATGGATTTGTAGCTAACTCGTTTGTTTCGTCTGCACTTGAAGCTATATCATTTATAAGGAAAGTATTTGAAGCTAAATCATTCGTTTCGCATGGATTTGAAGCTAAGCCTTCTACTTAGCATTGATTTGAAGCCAAATCATTTGTTTCGCATGGAAATGAAATTAACTAGTTTGTTTCGCCTGCAATTGAAGCTATATCATTTATATGGCAAGTATTTGAAGCTAAATCATGTGTTTCGCTTGGATTTGAAGCTAACTCGTTTGTGTCGCCTGCATTTGAAGCTATATCATTTATAAGGAAAGTATTTGAAGCTAAATCATTCGTTTCGCATGGATTTGAAGCTGAGACTTCTACTTAGCATTGATTTGAAGCTAAATAATTTGTTTCGCATGGAATTGAAGTTAACTGGTTTGTATTTATATCGCAAGTATTTGAAGCTAAATCATTTGTGTCGCATGGATTTGAAGCTAAGCCTTCCATTTCGCATTGATTTGAAACCAAATCTTGTGTTTTGCATGGATTTGAAGCTATCTCGTTTGCTTCGCATGCAGCTGAACTAAATCATTTATATCATAAGTACCTGAAGCTAAACAATTTGTTTCGCATGTATTCGATGCTAAACCACATGTTTCCCATGAATTTGAACCTAAATCATGTGTGTCGCATGCATTTGAAGCTTAATCATGTATTTTGCATGGATTTGAAGCTAACTCGTTTGTTTCGCACACATTCGAAGTTGAAACATTTATATCGCAAGATTATGAATCAATAACGTTCGTTTCCCATGGATTTGAACGTAAACCATCTACATCGCATTGATTTGAAGCTAAGTCTTCTACTTCGCATTGATTTCAAGCTAAATCATGTGTTTCGCATGGATTTGAAGCTAACTCGTTTGTTTCGCCTGCATTGAAGCTATTTCATTTATACCGTAAGTATTTGCAGGTAAATCATTTGTTTCGCAAGTATTTGAATCTATATCTTTCGTTTCGCATGGATTTGAATCTAAGCCTTCTACTTCGAATTGATTTGAAGCTTAATGTTTTGCTTGGATTTGTAGCTAACTCGTTTGTTTCGCCTGCACTTGAAGCGATATCATTTATAAGGCAAGTATTTGAAGCTAAATCATGTGTTTCGCTTGGATTTGAAGCTAACTCGTTTGTTTCGCCTGCATTTGAAGCTATATCACTTATATTAGCAAGTATTTTAATCTAAATCTTTCGTTTCGCATGGATTTGAATCTAAGCCTTCTACTTCGAATTGATTTGAAGCTTAATCATGTGTTTTGCATGGATTTGTAGCTAACTCGTTTGTTTCGCCTGCACTTGGAGCTATATCACTTATAAGGCAAGTATTTGAAGCTAAATAATGTGTTTCGCTTGGATTTCAAGCTAACTCAGTTGTTTCGCATGCAGTTGAAGCTAAATCATGTATATCACAAGTATTTGAGGCTAAACCATTTGTTCCGCACAGATTTGAAGCTAAACCACGTGATTTCCATGAATTTGAGCCTAAATCATGTTTTTTCGCATGCATTTTTAGATTACTCGTGTGTTTTGCATGGATTTGATGCTAACTCGTTTGTTCCGCCTGCATTTGAAGCTATATCATTTATATCGTAACCATTTGAAGCTAAATCATTCGTTTCGCATGGATTTAAAGCTAAGCCTTCTACTTGGCATTGATTTGAAACTAAATCATGTGTTTCGCTTGGATTTGAAGCTAACTCGTTTGTTTCGCATGCAGTTGAAGCTAAATCATGTCTATCACAAGTATTTGTAGCTAAACCATTTGTTCCGCATGGATTTGAAGCTAAGCCTTCTACTTCGCATTGATTTGAAGCTAAATCATGTGTTTCGCTTGGATTTGAAGCTAACTCAGTAGTTTCGCATGCAGTTGAAGCTAAATCATGTATATCACAAGTATTTGAGTCTAAACCATTTGTTCCGCATAGATTTGAAGCTAAGTCTTCTGCTTCGCATTGATTTGAAACTAAATCATGTGTTTCGCATGGATGTGAAGCTAACTCGTTTGTTTCGCATGCAGTTGAAGTTAAATCATGTCTATCACAAGTATTTGTAGCTAATCCATTTGTTCCGCATGGATTAGAAGACAAGCCTTCTACTTCGCACTGATTTCAAGCTAAATCATGTGTTTCGCACGGATTTGTAGCCAACTCGTTTCTTTCGCCTGCATTTGAAGCTATATCATTTGTATCGCAAGCAATTGAAGCTATACCATTCGTTTCGCATGGATTTGAAGCTAAGCCTTCTACTTCGCATTAATTTGAAAGTAAACCATGTGTTTCGCTTGGATTTGAAGCTAACTCGTTTGTTTCGCATGCAGAGGCAGCTAAATCATGTTTATCACAAGTATCTGAATCTAAACCATTTGTTCCGGATTGATTTGAAGCTAAGCCTTCTACTTCGCACTGATTTGAAACTAAATCATGTGTTTCGCTTGGATTTAAAGCTAACTCGTTTGTTCCGCCTGCATTTGAAGCTATATCATTTATATCGCAAGCATTTGAAGCTAAACCGTTCGTTTCGCATGGATTTGAAGCTAAGCCTTCTACTTCGCATTGATTTGAAGCTAAATCATGTGTTTCGCTTGGATTTGTAGCTAACTCAGTTGTTTCGCATGCAGTTGAAGCTAAATCATGTATATCACAAGTATTTGAGGCTAAACCATTTGTTCCGCATAGATTTGAAGCTAAGTCTTCTACTCCGCATTCATTTGAAGCTAAATCATGTCTTTCGCTTGGATTTGAAGCTAACTCGTTTGATTCACATGCAGTTGAAGCTAAATCATAAATATCTGAAGCTAAATAATTTGTTTCGCATGCAGTTGAAGTAGAATCATGAATATCACAAGTATTTGAAAATAAACCATTTGTTTCGCGTGGATTTGAAGCTAATCGTTCTACTCCGCATTGATTTGAAGCTAAATCATGTGTTTCGCTTGGATTTGAAGCTAGCTCCTTTGTTTCGCATGCAGTTGAAGCTGAATCATGAATATCACAAGTTTTTGAAGATAAACCATTCGTTTCGCATGGATTTGAAGCTAATCGTTCTACTTCGCTTTAATTTAAAGCTAAATCATGTGTTTCGTATAGATTTGAATATAACTCGTTTGTTTCGCCTGCATTTGAAGCTATATCATTTATATGGCAAGTATTTGAAGCTAAATCATGTGTTTCGCTTGGATTTGAAGCTAACTCGTTTGTTTCGCCTGCATTGAAGCTATATCATTTATATCGCAAGTATTTGAAGCTAAATCATTTGTGTCGCATGGATTTGAAGCTAAGCCTTCTATTTCGCATTGATTTGATGCAAATCTTGTGTTTTGCATGGATTTGAAGCTATCTCGTTTGCTTCGCATGCAGCTGTACTAAATCATTTATATCATAAGTATCTGAAGCTAAACAATTTGTTTCGCATGTATTCGATGCTAAACCACATGTTTCCCATGAATTTGAACCTAAATCATGTGTGTCGCATGCATTTGAAGCTTAATCATGTATTTTGCATGGATTTGAAGCTAACTCGTTTGTTTCGCACACATTCGAAGTTAAAACATTTATATCGCAAGATTATGAATCAATATCGTTCGTTTCCCATGGATTTGAACGTAAACTATCTACATCGCATTGATTTGAAGCTAAATCATGTGTTTCGAATGAATATGAAACTAATTCGTTTGTTTCGTCTGCATTTGAAGCTGTATCACTTATATCGCAAGTATCTGAATCTAAATCATTTGTGTGACATGGATTTGAAGCTAAATCTTCTACATAGCATTGATTTGAACCTTAATCATGTGTTTTGCATGGATTTCAACCTAACTCGTTTGTTTCTCCTGCATTTGAATCTATATCACTTATATCGCTTGTATCTAATGCTAAACCATTTATTTCGCACGAATATGAAGCTAATCCATGTGTTTCGCATGAATTTTATGCTAAATCATGTGTTTCGCTTGGAATTGAAGCTAACTCGTTCGTTTCGCCTGCATTTGAAGCTATATCACTTGTACCGCAAGTATTTGTAGCTTAATCAAATGTTTCGCATGGATTTGATGCTAAGACTCCTACTTCGCATTGATTTGAAGCTAAATCATGTGTTTCGCATTGATTTGAAGCTAACTCGTTTGTTCCGCCTGCATTTGAAGCTATATCTCTTATATCGAACGTATTTGAAGCTAAATCATTTGTTTCTCATGGATTTGAAGCTAATCCATCTACATCGCATTGATTCGAAGCTAAAACATGTATTTCACATGGATTTGTAGCTAACTCAGTTGTTTCGCATGCAGTTGTAGCTAAATCCTGTATATCACAAGAATTTGAAGCTAAACCATTTGATTCGCATGGATTTAAAGATAAACCTCCTACTTTGCATTGGATTGAAGCTAAATCGTGTGTATCGCTTGGATTTGAAGCTAAGCCTTCTACTTCGAATTGATTTGAAGCTAAATCATACGTTTCGCTTGGATTTGAAACTAACTCGTTTTTTTCCGCATGCAGTTGAATCTAAATCATGTATACCACAAATGTTTGTATCTAAACCATTTGTTTCGCATGGAATTGACGCTAAGCCTTCTACTTCGCATTGATTTGAAGCTAAATTATTTGTATCGCTTGGATTTGAAGCTAACTCGTTTGTTTCGCATGCAGTTGAAGCTTAATCATGTATATCATAAGTATCTGAAGCTAAAGAATTTGTTCGCATGTATTTGATGCTAAACCACGTTTTTCGTATGAATTTGAACCTAAATCATGTGTTTCGCATGCATTTGAAGCTTAATCTTGTGTTTTGCATGGATTTGAAGCCAGCACGTTTGTTTCGCATGCAGTTGAAGCTAAATCATGTATATCACAAGTATCTGAAGCTAAACAATTTTTTTCGCATGTAATTGATGCTAAACCACGTGTTCCCCATGAATTTGACACTAAATCATGTGTTTCGCATGCAATTAAAGCTTAATCATGTGTTTTGCATGGATTTGAAGCTAACTCGTTTGTTTCGCTTGCATTTGAAGGTATTTCATTTATATCGCAAGTATCTGAAGCTAAATCATTTGTTTCTTATGGATTTGAAGCTAATCCATCTACATCGCATTGATTTGAAGCTAAATCAATTGTTTCGCTTGGATTAGAAGCTAACCCTTCTACTTCACATCGATTTGAAGCTAAATCATATGTTTCGCTTGGATTTCAAGCTAACTCGTTTGTTCCGCATGCATTTGAAGCTAAATCATGTATTTCACAAGTATTTGAAGCTAATCCATTTGTTCCGCATGGATTTGAAACTAAGCCTTCTACTTCGTATTGATTTGAAGCTGAATCATGTGTTTCCCTTAGATTTGAAGCTAACTCGTTTGTTTCGCATGCAGTTGAAGCTTAATCATGTATATCACAAGTATTTGAAGCTCAATCATTTGTGTCGCAAGGATTTGAAGGTACACCTTCTAGTTCGCATTGATTTTAAGCTAAATCGTGTGTTTCGCATGGATTTGAAGCTAACTCGTTCGTTTCGCCTGCATTTGAAGCTATATCACTTGTACCGCAAGTATTTGTAGCTTAATCAAATGTTTCGCATGGATTTGATGCTAAGACTCCTACTTCGCATTGATTTGAAGCTAAATCATGTGTTTCGCATTGATTTGAAGCTAACTCGTTTGTTCCGCCTGCATTTGAAGCTATATCTCTTATATCGAACGTATTTGAAGCTAAATCATTTGTTTCTCATGGATTTGAAGCTAATCCATCTACATCGCATTGATTCGAAGCTAAAACATGTATTTCACATGGATTTGTAGCTAACTCAGTTGTTTCGCATGCAGTTGTAGCTAAATCCTGTATATCACAAGAATTTGAAGCTAAACCATTTGATTCGCATGGATTTAAAGATAAACCTCCTACTTTGCATTGGATTGAAGCTAAATCGTGTGTATCGCTTGGATTTGAAGCTAAGCCTTCTACTTCGAATTGATTTGAAGCTAAATCATACGTTTCGCTTGGATTTGAAACTAACTCGTTTTTTTCCGCATGCAGTTGAATCTAAATCATGTATACCACAAATGTTTGTATCTAAACCATTTGTTTCGCATGGAATTGACGCTAAGCCTTCTACTTCGCATTGATTTGAAGCTAAATTATTTGTATCGCTTGGATTTGAAGCTAACTCGTTTGTTTCGCATGCAGTTGAAGCTTAATCATGTATATCATAAGTATCTGAAGCTAAAGAATTTGTTCGCATGTATTTGATGCTAAACCACGTTTTTCGTATGAATTTGAACCTAAATCATGTGTTTCGCATGCATTTGAAGCTTAATCTTGTGTTTTGCATGGATTTGAAGCCAGCACGTTTGTTTCGCATGCAGTTGAAGCTAAATCATGTATATCACAAGTATCTGAAGCTAAACAATTTTTTTCGCATGTAATTGATGCTAAACCACGTGTTCCCCATGAATTTGACACTAAATCATGTGTTTCGCATGCAATTAAAGCTTAATCATGTGTTTTGCATGGATTTGAAGCTAACTCGTTTGTTTCGCTTGCATTTGAAGGTATTTCATTTATATCGCAAGTATCTGAAGCTAAATCATTTGTTTCTTATGGATTTGAAGCTAATCCATCTACATCGCATTGATTTGAAGCTAAATCAATTGTTTCGCTTGGATTTGAAGCTAACCCTTCTACTTCACATCGATTTGAAGCTAAATCATATGTTTCGCTTGGATTTCAAGCTAACTCGTTTGTTCCGCATGCATTTGAAGCTAAATCATGTATTTCACAAGTATTTGAAGCTAATCCATTTGTTCCGCATGGATTTGAAACTAAGCCTTCTACTTCGTATTGATTTGAAGCTGAATCATGTGTTTCCCTTAGATTTGAAGCTAACTCGTTTGTTTCGCATGCAGTTGAAGCTTAATCATGTATATCACAAGTATTTGAAGCTCAATCATTTGTGTCGCAAGGATTTGAAGGTACACCTTCTAGTTCGCATTGATTTTAAGCTAAATCGTGTGTTTCGCATGGATTTGAAGCTAACTCGTTCGTTTCGCCTGCATTTGAAGCTATATCACTTGTACCGCAAGTATTTGTAGCTTAATCAAATGTTTGCATGGATTTGATGCTAAGACTCCTACTTCGCATTGATTTGAAGCTAAATCATGTGTTTCGCATTGATTTGAAGCTAACTCGTTTGTTCCGCCTGCATTTGAAGCTATATCTCTTATATCGAACGTATTTGAAGCTAAATCATTTTGTTTCTCATGGATTTGAAGCTAATCCATCTACATCGCATTGATTCGAAGCTAAAACATGTATTTCACATGGATTTGTAGCTAACTCAGTTGTTTCGCATGCAGTTGTAGCTAATTCCTTTATATCACAAGAATTTGAAGCTAAACCATTTGATTCGCATGGATTTAAAGATAAACCTCCTACTTTGCATTGGATTGAAGCTAAATCGTGTGTATCGCTTGGATTTGAAGCCAACTCGTTTGTTTCGCATGCAGTTGAAACTAAATCATGTATATCACAAGTATTTGAGGCTAAACCATTTGTTCCGCATGGATTTGAAGCTAAGTCTTCCACTTCGCATTGATTTGAAGCTAAATCATGTGTTTTGCATGGATTTGGAGCTAACTCGTTTGCTTCGCCTGCATTTGAAGCTATATCAATTATATTGCAAGCATCTGAAGCTAAATCACTTGTTTCTCATGGTTTCAAAGCTACGTCATCTACTTCGCACTGATTTGAAGCTAAATCATGTGTTTCGTATGGATCTGAAGGTAACTCGTTTGCTTCGCATGCAGTTGAAGCTAAATTATGTATTTCACAAGAATTTGTAGCTGAATCATTTGATTCGCATGGATTTGTAGCTAAGCCTTCTAATTTGCACTGATTTGACGCTAAACCATGTGTTTTGCTTGGATTTGAAGCTGTGCCTTCTACTTCGCCATGATTAGAAGCTAAATCATGAGTTTCGCATGGATTTGTAGCTATCTCGTTTGTTTCGCCTGCATTTGAAGCTATATCATTTATATCGCAAGTATTTGTAGCTAAGTCATTCAATTCGCATGGATATGAAGATAAGCCTGCTACTTCGCATTGATTTGAAGCTAAATGATGTTTTTCGCTTGGATTTAAAGCTAACTCGTTTGTTTCGTATGCAGTTGAAGCTAAATCATGTTTATCAGAAGTATCTGAAGCTAAACCATTTGTTTCGCAAGAATATGATGCTAAACCATGTGTTTCGCATAATTTAAAAGTAAATCATGTATTTTGCAATGATTTGAAGATAAATCAAATGTACAGGCTGAATTTTAAGCTAAATTGTGTGTTTCGCATGAATTTGGAGCTAAATCATGTATTTCGCATGAATTTGAATCATTGTCAAGTGTTTCGCATGAATTTGAAGCTAACTCGTTTGTTTCGCCTTTATTTGAAGCTAAATCACGTGTGTCGCATGGATTTGAAGCTAACTCGTTTCTTTCGCATTCAGTTGATGCTAAATCATATATATCGCAAGTATTTGAAGCTAAACCATTTGTTTCGCATGGATTTGCAGATACGCCATCTACTTCGCATTGATTTGATGCTGAATCATGTGTTTCGCTTGGATTTGGGGCTAACACTCGTTTGTTTCGCCTGCATTTGAAGCTATATCACTTATATCCCAAGTGTTTCAAGCTAAATCACTTGTTTCGCATGGATTTGAAGCAAAACCTTCTACATCACATAGATTGGCAGCTAAATCTTGTGTTTCTCATGTGTTTGAAGCTGAGCCTTCTACTTCACTTTGATTTGAAGCTAAATCATACGATCCGCATGGATTTGAAGCTACCTCGCTTCCTTCGCATGCAGTTGAAGCTAAATCATGTTTATCACAAGTATATGAAGCTAAACCATTTGTTTCGCAAGAATATGAAGCTAATCCATGTGTTTCGCATGAATTTGAACCTAAATCATGTGTTTCGCATGAATTTGAAGCTAAATCATGTGTTTCGCATGGATTTGAGGCTAAGCCTTCCACATCGCATTGATTTGCAGCAAAATCATGTGTTTCGCATTATTGGAAATGGGTAGATAAATAAAAGTAAAACGCAGTGAATTAAACTTATCCCTTTTAGTTTATTAATTTGATGTACGAGGAAGGACAGTCTTTACTCTCCTGATTGCTCCAGGAGACTGAGGACTATTCACAAAGACGAAACCGAAAACGTCACCTAAAGACAAAGAGCACTCTGTTCTATATACATATCAAATCATTGTTTATCTAATGGTATTCTGGCGAGACTCTCGGCGTCGATTCGTTTTTGTAACTTATATGCTAGAAGGAAAAACTTCTGAGTATTCAAAAGAGAGAAAATAATCCAATACGCCTCCTCAAAAATGAATCGACTCTGCTTTCAATGAATGTGTATTAACTGTGTAAAATCTAAATTTAACATTAATTATCAGTAATATATTTATAGTTCATCTTATCAACTAAATTTTCAACTGACCTTCCTCGCACTGACTCTACTTCTGGGGCAAATACAAATGGTCCAACATTTGTTGCAATGAATTGGGAAAACCCAGAAAACCCAATCAGACCGTATCAAGTACATACAGTATTAATAAGACGAAGTAATTTTTTTTTTTTCTCTTTTCTTTGTAGAAATATATATATATATATATATATATTTCACAAATATATCACAATATATATATCAATGGAGTCACTCCAGGCCCAATCCGACTCTGAACTCCAGGAATTTCTGGCCTGACAGTGGCTTTGTCAGTATATCTGCAATTTGATTTTCTGTGGGAATGAAATTCAATATTATTACTTTTTCTTCAATTTGTTCTCGTGAAAAATGATACTTAATATCTATATGTTTCGATCGCTTATGACTTGTAGGATTATTCGCAATGCACATACAACCAGTATTATCCTCGTAAATCACAATTGGATCCGATATAATTATATTAATACTTGTTGCTAATGACTTTAACCAAAGTGCTTCTTTTACACCCTCATACAGAGCCATATATTCGGCTGCTGCTGTGGAACTAGCTACCGATGATTGTTTCTTTGTGTTCCAACAGATCGTACATTTTTCATACAACTTAAATACATAACCTGTAGTACTTCTTCGATTTGTACCACTACCACCTCCCCAATCGGAGTCAACGTATCCACTCAAAAAGTCTTTATAATCATTTTTAACATATGTCAATTTAATATCAGATGACCCTTTCAGATACCGAAGTATCATTTTCAAATTTTCCCAAAGTTCTTTGTTATTTTTGTTTGCATAACGACTCAAAATATTTACCGCTGCACTTAAATCCGGTCTAGTGCATAACATGATATACATTAAACATCCTATTAAACTTCTACAAGGTGCATCACATTTTTCATCAGAATTTAAAAGTTCATAGTTTAATTTAATTGGAAATGGTGCACTGATTTGCTTACAATCACTCATATTAAACTTATCAAGTACAGTCTTTATGTATGCGCTTTGATCTAATGTCAATTTTCCATTATTTCTAGTAACTCTAATTGCTAAGAATAATCTAATTTCATCTAAATCTGTCATTCGAAATTTGTTCATCAAATAATCTTTAAAACTACGCATTATTTGAATATCTGCAGTTGCAACTACAAGATCATCGACATATAAAACTACATAAAAATTTTTCCAAATACTTCCTCTATCTAAAATATAAATACAACGATCGCCTGCAGAGTTTTTAAATCCTAAGTCTAATAAAGTCTTTTCAAATGTCTCAAACCAACGTCTAGCCGCCTGTTTCAAACCGTATAGGGTTTTGTTTAATTTGCAAATCTGATTACCATTACTATTTACACCCTCTGGGACCCTCATGTAAATTTCTTCTTTTAGTGTATCATTTAGGAATGCCGTTTTCACATCCATATGGTGAATTAATAAATCATGTTGATTTGCAAAAGCTACAATAAATCGAAAACTTGAAATTCTAGCAACAGGCGCAAATGTTTCATCGTAATCAACCATATACTGTTGACTGAAACCTCGAGCAACTAGACGTGCTTTATATTTTTGTGGATTTCCAAATTCATTGGTTTTAGTCGTGAATACCCATTTACAGTCAACAATATTTTTATCTTTTGGCATTGGTACTAGTGTCCACGTGTTATTTGTAATTAAAAAATTTAGTTCGTCTTGAATCGCTTGCTCTCATTGAGCTCTGTCATCACGAGTTTTTATTTCTTCAAACGAAGTGGGTATTTTATAAACAACTGACTGAGCGCACATGAGTTCGTAATACGATGTAGGACTGCGTTGTTTTATTCTCTCACTTCTTCTAATTTTCTTATCCTTTTTAACTGTATTTTCTCGACTTCGACCATTTCCATCTGCTTTATCTACAGATTTACTACCGCTAATACCATCTGATTTATTTTTTAAAACCTCAGTTAATTCATCATCATCAGATTGCAAATCATTTAAACTATTTGGTTTATCATTACCAAATTTCTTTAACCTATCTGATTTACCATTATCAGATTTCAAATCATTTAAACCATCTGGTTTATCATTACCAAATTTCTTTAACCTATCTGATTTACCATTATCAGATTTCAAATCATTTAAACCATCTGGTTTATCATTACCAGATTTCCTCATCTTAAATTCAGCTGATTCTAATACTGTATCTTTGTTTATAGAGGTTCCTTTTTCATTACCCTCTTTCAAAACTGGTCGAGATTTTAAATAATTTATTTCGTCAACTATGACATCTCTTACTGTCATAAATTTTTCATTTTCAACATCCCAAACTTTATATCCGTTGGGTTCAAATCCAACTAAAATCGCTTTCGAGGATTTTTCATCAAATTTACGCTTTCTAGACTTATTATGTACATACACTGTCGATCCGAACATTTTTAAATATTTTAATTTAGGCTTTTTTCTATGCCACATCTCAAATGGAGTCTTATCAATTTTCAAAGCCTTTGTTGGAGTCAAATTAATTAAATACGTAGCAGTTAATACAGCTTCTCCCCAAAATTCTTTTTCTAAACCTGCACAGTTTACCATCGCACGCGCCCTTTCTGTTATTGTTCCATTCATTCGCTCTGCAACGCCATTTAACTGAGGAGTGTATGGTACAGTCAAGTGATAACTGATACCTCTCTTAACGCAATATTCTTTCATCTCTTTTGATAAATATTCTCTACCGTTATCACAATATAAATTTACGACTTTTAAATTAAAATGAGCTTCACTCTTTGCGACATAGTCTTTGAAAACACCGAAAACTTCAGATTTATGTGTAATTAAATAAGTTACTGTATAATGCGTAAATTCATCTATAAATGATACATAATAATTTTTATTGTTAATTGTCGTGGGAGTGATTGGACCGCATACTTCTGTGTGAACTACGAACAAGGGCTTTGTTACATGAATTTTGTTCTTTGATTTTTTCAAATGGTAACCGTGCTTGTTTACCGTTTATACAAGCCTCACATAAATCGTCGCTTGGTATTACTTTTTCGAGATGACTTATATCTTTAACCATGTGTTTATTTTTCAACTCTAAGAATTTTGTTCTACTCATATGACCTAATCGCTTATGCCACAAATCATAATTATTTCGATTACTATTATATACTTGAGAGTTACTAACATTGACACCTTTTGCTAATTCAAATTCAATTACAGTGAAATTATTTGTGGATTTACCCTTCATTAGAATTTTACCATCTTTACTTATCTGTACTCCTTTTGCGTCGAAGGTGATAGTCATTCCTGCCTTCTGCATTTTTGTCACTGAGAGTAAATTGCATGGTATATCTGGACAGTACAGGACATCTTTGAGTACAATTGGAAAACCCGTATCGCTCGTCAAGTGGATGGTCCCGCTCTTGGTTGCGGTGTTGTAAACTCCATTCTTAGCTACCATAATTTTTATTGGTGGATATAAGTCAATTACACTTGTGAATACATTGTCTCGATTAATCACATGATCAGAGGCTCCAGAATCCAAAAGAAACATTAATTTATTACTTTCACAGTTCTGATATTCTCCAGTCATAAAGGCGAAACCTGATCTGTTGACATCGCGTTGCGTTTGTACCGCCTGGGCTGTGTGAGGCCCTGTGTTCTTCTCTCCCTCGTATCTTTGATTTCTTTTGAAATGGTAACAGTCCAACTTTTTATGACCATTTCGTCCACAATGATAACATTTTCCATGAGACGAATTTCTGAAATTTCTGTGTGGATGAAAGCCGGTACGAAAATGTGAACCTCTGCCTCTTCGATTTCCACCTCTGTAATTTCCACCTCTGCCTCGGTAACTTCGCGAATAATTTCTGTTATTTTCTCGAGGAGATTCTGTTTCAATATGCAACACTTTCGCACTTGTATTTTCATTGGCATTCTGCACTTTTGTTTCATGATCTAAAAGTCTTGTCTTCACAAAATCCAAAGTAATTTCATCTTCGGTCATTGTCTCAATCACTGTTGCCACAGTTTCATACATTTTAGGAAGACTGCCGAGCAAATACGAAATCTTTTGACTTTCTGATACTGACACACCAACCGCTGCGAGCTCAGTTATCAATTCATCAAAATTTTCAAAATGTTCTTTCAATTTTGCATCACTTTTCATTTTCAATCTGCTCAATCGATTACGAATCGACACTTCAGTGGCAGCACTTGTTCTCTCATAAATGTCATCGAAACTTTCCAAAATTGTCTTAGCAGTACTACCAGGTGTATCATACCTTAGATAAGTGTCAGATAAATACTCCACTACAACACATTTGGCAATTCGCTCAGCTCTTGTCCACTTACTGGTCACTGGAACCGGAGGTAGTTCGTCAATCACTTTTAGCAAATTTAGTTCGTTCAATAAATTCCTGATTCGATGTTTCCATGCATTGTACTTGGTACCACTGAACGGTTGGATATTTCTTCTGTCTTTAGATTTATACATTGTCACTTAGTCTCAACACCTTTTAACTTAACACTAAACAAAAAACCACTTTTGCAATAACTAAATTGTTAATGAAATACACAGTTAATACACAATGTGATCTGGGCCCATAACCTATTGGAAATGGGTAGATAAATAAAAGTAAAACGCAGTGAATTAAACTTATCCCTTTTAGTTTATTAATTTGACGTACGAGGAAGGACCGTCTTTACTCTCCAGATTGCTCCAGGAGACTGAAGACTATTCACAAAGACGAAACCAAAAACGTCACCAAAAGACAAAGAGCACTCTGTTCTATATACATATGAAATCATTGTTTATCTAATGGTACTCTGGCGAGACTCTCGGCGTCGATTCGTTTTTGTAACTTATATGCTAGAAGGAAAAACTTCTGAGTATTCAAAAGAGAGAAAATAATCCAATACGCATGGATTTGAAACTCACTCGTTTGTTTCGCATGCAGTTGAAGCTTAATCATGTATATCACGAGTATTTGAAGCTAAACCATTTGATTCGCATGGATTTGAAGCTAAGCCTTCTACCTCGCAATTTATTTCAAGCTAGATTATGTGTTTCCAATGGATTTGAAGCTATCTTGTTTGTTTCGCATGCATTTGAATCTATACCATTTATACCGCAAGCATTTGAAGCTAATTCAATTATGTCGCATGGATTTGATGCAAAGACTTCTACTTCGCATTGATTTGAAGCTAAAACATGTGTTTCGCTTGGATTTGGAGCTAAATCATGTGTTTCGCATGGATTTGAATCTAACTCGTTTGTTTCGCATGTAGTTGAATTTAAATCATGAATATCACAAGTATTTGAAGCTGAACCATTTGTTTCTTATTGATTAGAAGCTAAGCTTTCTACATCGCACCGATTTGAAGCTAAATCATGAGTTTCGCATGGATTAGAAGTTAACTCGTTTGTTTCGCCTGCATTTGATGCTATATCACTTATATCGCAAGTATCCGAAGCTAAATCATATGTTTCGCATGGTTTTGAAGCTAAGACTTCTAGTTCGCATTGAGTTGAAGCTATATCACTTATATCGCAAGTATTTGAAGCTAAGTCATTTGTGTGGCATGGATTTGAAGCTAAACCTTCTACATCGCATTGATTTGAAGCTTAATCATGTGTTTTGCATGGATTTAGAGCTAACTCGTTTGTTTCTTCTGCATTTGAATCTATCTCACATATATCGCAATTATTTGAAGCAAAATCATTTGTTTCTCATGTATATGAAGCTAAGCCTTCTACTTCGCATTGATTTGAAGCTAAATCATGTGTTTCGCATGGACTTGATGCTAACTCGTTTGTTTCGCCTGCAGTTGAATCTATAACACTTATATCGCAAGTATCGGAAGCTCAATCATGTGTTTTGCATAGATTTGAAGCTAACTCGTTTGTTTCGCATGCAGTTGAAGCTAAATCATGTATATCATAAGTATCTGAAGCTAAGCAATTTGTTTCACATGTATTTGACGCTAAACCACGTGTTTGCCATGAATTTGAACCTAAATCATGTGTTTCCAATGGATTTGAAGCCTACTCATGTGTTTGCATGGATTTAAAGCTAACTATTTTTTTCGCATGCAGTTGAGGCTAAATCATGTTTATCACTAGTGACTGACACTAAATCTTATTTTCGCAAGAATATGAAGCTAAACCATGTGTTTCTCATCACTTTGAAGCTAAATCATGTGTTTCGCATGGTATTGAATATAACTCGTTTGTTCCGCCTGCATTTGAAGCTATATCATTTATATGGCAAGTATTTGAAGCAAATTCATGCGTGTCGCATGCATTTGAAGCTAAGCCTTCTATTTTGCATTGATTGGAAGCTAAATCATGTGTTTTGCATGGATTTGAATCTAACTCGTTTATTTCGCCTGCAGTTGAAGCCACATCACTTATATTCGCAAGTATTTGAAGCTAAATCATTTGTTTCGCATCGATTTGAAGCAATGCCTTCTACTTCTCATTGATTTGAACCTGAATCATGTGTTTCGATTGGATATGAAGCTGAGTCATTCGTTTCGCTTGCATTTGAAGGTATATCATTTATATCTCAAGTATCTGTATCTAAACCATTTGTTTCGCATTGATTTGAAGCTAAGCCAACTACTTCGCATTGATTTGAAGTTAAGTCATGTGCCTCGCTTGGATTTGATGCTAACTCGTTTGATTCACATGCAGTTGAAGCTAAATCATAAGTATCTGAAGCTAAATAATTTGTTTCGCATGCAGTTGAAGTTGAATCATGAATATCACAAGTATTTGAAAATAAACCATTTGTTTCGCGTGGATTTGAAGCTAATCGTTCTACTCCGCATTGATTTGAAGCTAAATCATGTGTTCCGCTTGGATTTGAAGCTAACTCGTTTGTTTTGCATGCAGTTGACCCTAAATCATGTATCTCACAAGTAGTAGAGGCTGAACTATATTTATCGCATGGATTTGTAGCTAAGACTTCTACTTCGCATTGAATTAAAGCTAAATCATGTGTTTCGCTTGGATTTGAAGCTAGCTCGTTTGATTCGCATGCAGTTGAAGATAAATCATGAATATCACAAGTGAATATTCAAGATAAATCATTTGTTTCGCATGGATTTGAAGCTAATCGTTCTACTTCGCATTAATTTAAAGCTAAATCATGTGTTTCGCTTGGATTTGAAGCTAGCTCGTTTGATTCGCATGCAGTTGAAGATAAATCATGAATATCACAAGTGAATATTCAAGATAAATCATTTGTTTCTCATGGATTTGAAGCTAAGCCTTCTACTTCGCATTGATTTGAAGCTAAATAATGTGTTTCACATGGATTTGTAGCTAACTCGTTTGTTTCTCCCGCCTTTGGAGCTATATCACTTATATAGCAAATATTTGAAGCTACATCATTTGTGTCGCATGGATTTGAAGCTAAGTCTTCTACTTCGCATTGAACTGAAGCTAACTCGTGTGTATCGCTTGGATTCGAAGCTAACTCGTTTGTTTCGCATGCTGATGAAGCTAAATCATGTATATCACAAGTATTTGAAGCTAAACCATTTGTTCCGCATGGATTTGAAGCTAAGTCTTCTACTTCGCATTGATTTCAAGCTAAATAATGTGTTTCACATGGATTTGTAGCTAACTCGTTTGTTTCGCCTGCATTTGAAGCTATATCACTTATCTTCGCAAGTATTTGAATCTAAATCTTTCGTTTCGCATGGATTTGAATCTAAGCCTTTTACTTCGAATTGATTTGAAGCTTAATCATGTGTTTTGCATGGATTTGTTGCTAACTCGTTTGTTTCGCCTGCACTTGAAGCTATATCATTTATAAGGCAAGTATTTGAAGCTAAATCATGTGTTTCACATGCATTTGAAGCTTAATCATGTGTTACGCTTGGATTTGAAGCTAACTCGTTTGTTCCGCCTGCATTTGAAGCTATATCATTTATATCGCAAGCATTTGAAGCTAAACCATTCGTTTCGCATGGATTTGAAGGTAAGCCTTCTACTTCGCATTGATTTGAAGCTAAATCATGTGTTTCGCTTGGATTTGTAGCTAACTCGTTCGTTTCGCCTGCATTTGAAGCTATATCATTTATAAGGCAAGTTTTTGAAGCTAAATCATTCGTTTCGCATGGATTTGAAGCTAAACCTTCTACTTCGCATTGATTTGAAGATAAATCATTTGTTTCGCATGGAATTGAAGTTAACTGGTTTGTTTCGCCTGCAATTGAATCTATATCATTCATATGGCAAGTATTTGAAGCTAAATCATGTGTTTCGCTTGGATTTGAAGCTAACTCGTTTGTTTCGCCTGCATTTGAAGCTATATCATTTATAAGGCAAGTATTTGAAGCTAAATCATTTGTTTCGCATGGATTTGAAGCTACGTCTTCTACTCCGCATTCATTTGAAGCTAAATCATGTGTTTCGCTCGGATTTGGAGCTAACTCGTTTGTGTCGCCTGCATTTGAAGCTATATCATTTATAAGGCAAGTATTTGAAGCTAATTCATTCGTTTCGCATGGATTTGAAGCTAAGCCTTCTACTTAGCATTGATTTGAAGCTAAATCATATGTTTTGCATGGAATTGAAGTTAACTGGTTTGTTTCGCCTGCAATTGAAGCTATGTCATTTATATGGCAAGTATTTGAAGCTAAATCATGTGATTCGCTTGGATTTGAAGCTAACTCAGTAGTTTCGCATGCAGTTGAAGCTAAATCATGTATATCACAAGTATTTGAGGCTAAACCATTTGTTCCGCATAGATTTGAAGCTAAGTCTTCTACTTCGCATTGATTTCAAGCTAAATCATGTGTTTCACATGGATTTGTAGCTAACTCGTATGTTTCGCCTGGATTTCAAGCTATATCACTTATATTCGCAAGTATTTGAAGCTAAATCATTCGTTTTTGCATGGATTTGAAGCTAAGCCTTCTACTTCGCATTGATTTGAATATAAATCATTTGTTTCGCATGGAATTGTAGTTAACTCGTTTGTTTCGCCTGCATTTGAAGCTATATCACTTGTATTCGCAAGTATTTGAATCTAAATCTTTCGTTTCGCATGGATTTGAATCTAAGCCTTCTACTTCGAATTGATTTGAAGCTAAGTCGTGTGTTTTGCATGGATTTGTTGCTAACTCGATTGTTTCGCCTGCACTTGAAGCTATATCATTTATAAGGCAAGTATTTGAATCTAAATCATGTGTTTCGCTTGGATTTGAAGCTAACTCAGTTGTTTCGCATGCAGTTGAAGCTATATCATGTATATCACAAATATTTGAGGCTAAACCATTTGTTCCGCACAGATTTGAAGCTAAGTCTTCTACTTCGCATTGATTTCAAGCTAAATCATGTGTTTCACATGGATTTGTAGCTAACTCGTTTGTTTCGCCTGCATTTGAAGCTATATCACTTATATTCGCAAGTATTTGAATCTAAATCTTTCGTTTCGCATGGATTTGAATCTAAGCCTTTTACTTCGAATTGATTTGAAGCTTAATCATGTGTTTTGCATGGATTTGTTGCTAACTCGTTTGTTTCGCCTGCACTTGAAGCTATATCATTTATAAGGCAAGTATTTGAAGCTAAATCATGTGTTTCGCATGGATTTGAAGCTTAATCATGTGTTACGCTTGGATTTGAAGCTAATTCGTTTGTTTCGCATGCAGTTGAAGCTAAATCATGTCTATCACAAGTATTTGCAGCTAATCCATTTGTTCCGCATGGATTAGAAGATAAGCCTTCTACTTCGCATTGATTTGAAGATAAATCATTTGTTTCGCATGGAATTATAGTTAACTGGTTTGTTTAGCCTGCAATTGAAGCTATATCATTTATAAGGCAAGTATTTGAAGCTAAATAATGTGTTTCGCTTGGATTTGAAGCTAACTCGTTTGTTTCGCCTGCATTTGAAGCTATATCATTTATAAGGCAAGTATTTGAAGGTAAATCATTCGTTTCGCATGGATTTGAAGCTAAGTCTTCTACTCCGCATTCATTTCAAAGCTAAGTCATGTGTGACGCTTGGATTTGAAGCTAACGCGTTTGTTTCGCCTGCATTTGAAGCTATATCATTTATAAGGCAAGTATTTGAATCTAAATCATTCGTTTCGCATGGATTTGAAGCTAAGTCTTCTACTCCTCATTCATTTGAAGCTAAATCATGTGTTTCGCTTGGATTTGAAGCTAACTCGTTTGTTTCGCCTGCATTTGAACCTATATCATTTATAAGGCAAGTATTTGAAGCTAAATCATTCGTTTCGCATGGATTTGAAGCTAAGTCTTCTACTCCACATTCATTTGAAGCTAAATCATGTGTTTCGCTTGGATTGGAAGCTAACTCGTTTGTTTCGCCTGCATTTGAAGCTATATCATTTATAAGGCAAGTATTTGAAGCTAAATCATTCTTTTCGCATGGATTTGAAGCTAAGTCTTCTACTTCGCATTGATTTCAAGCTAAATCATGTGTTTCGCATGGATTTGTAGCTAACTCGTTTGTTTCGCCTGCATTTGAAGCTATATCACTTATATTCGCAAGTATTTGAATCTAAATCTTTCGTTTCGCATGGATATGAATCTAAGCCTTCTACTTCGAATTGATTTGAAGCTAAATCATGTGTTTTGCATGGACTTGTAGCTAACTCGTTTGTTTCGCCTGCACTTGAAGCTATATCATTTATAAGGCAAGTATTTGAATCTAAATCATGTGTTTCGCTTGGATTTGAAGCTAACTCAGTTGTTTCGCATGCAGTTGAAGCTAAATCATGTATGTTACAAGTATTTGAGGCTAAACCATTTGTTCCGCATAGATTTGAAGCTAAGTCTTCTACTCCGCACTCATTTGAAGCTAAATCATGTGTTTCGCTTGGATTTGAAGCTAACTCGTTTGTGTCGCCTGCATTTGAAGCTATATCACTTGTATTCGCAAGTATTTGAATCTAAATCTTTCGTTTCGCATGGATTTGAATCTAAGCCTTCTACTTCGAATTGATTTGAAGCTAAATCGTGTGTTTTGCATGGATTTGTAGCTAACTCGATTTGTTGCGCACGGCACAAAATTAAAACGCCGGAATTCGTGGAGGAGACGACACTCGATTTATTTGACTCGGACTCCACAGTCCTTTGATTTACAAGCTTTTGGAGCACGGCTCCGTTTGTCGTATAAAGAGTAGCACGGCTACGATCGAAATATAAAAGCTGAAGCACGGCTTCGTATAGGCGCAAGGGCGCTAAATTAAACTTGACTGTTCGATATCGATATCTTGGAGAGCAGGCTTTCGTTATTACATTTGCGGCAGTATATATAGACACCTGGCCGATGCTCAAGGTGACGCATCGTCAGGTGTCGAAGGCCGGTCATTGCCTCCTAAGGCAAAAACGCTGCATGTGTACATTTAGGCCGAGGCGAGCGTTTGACGGTCGGGCCAACGCACGTCGATCGTGTTATTGTCTCGCCGCCTCGCCGTTTATTCGACAAAAACGGCGAGACGGCGTACATCGAAAGTCGAGCGTGCGTTGACCCGCGGTCCGCGATTCGGCCGGAACATACCGCCCGCCTCAGCTCCGCTGATCTTAATAACTAATGGCGAGCTCGCTCCGCCCGCCATGTACGCTCGCCTTCCCTCGCTACTGCTCCGGTCCTGAGGAGGGTCCAGCGGGCATGTCCACCGGCAAGCGCACGAGCTGCGTGATCGGCCGTGTGTAACATCCGCCGGCGGTGCGGATGGTTACGACTCGAACTCGGCCGTCCTCACCGGGGTGCAGCGTCTGCACGCGTGCGAGACGCCAACACGCCGGTGGGCAATTCGCGTCGCGAAGAACCACGAGATCTCCCACCTGCAGGTTCCTCTCGGCACGCCACCATTTGCTGCGCTCCTGCAGCGTGTGGAGATACTCGCGGTTCCATTGTTTCCAAAAATTGGCACGCATGGTTTCGACCCCTTGCCATCGGGACAAGGGGGAGGCGGCGGTGTCCGGCGAACGTTCTCCCGGAAGCGCAAGCAAGGGTGCTCCCGTCAAGAAATGCCCCGGTGTAAGGGCCGCGTAGTCCGTCGGATCGCTCGACATCGGTGTTAGGGGGCGGGAATTAAGGCATGCCTCGACGGTGCACAACAGGGTGCACATCTCCTCAAAGGTGAGGGTGTGCTGGCCAACCACCCGTGCTAAGTGGCGTTTTACTGCCTTAACCCCCGCTTCCCATAAACCGCCGAAATGCGGGGCTCCGGGTGGGGAGAAATGCCACACGATGTCGGCCTCTCCGAGAAAGGCCGATACCTCGGCTGAGTCGCAGACCGCCCGAACCATCGCTGCGAGCTCCCGTGCGGCACCGCGGAAGTTCGTTCCGTTGTCGGAATAAATAGCAGCGGGCCTACCCCGACGGGAGACGAACCTCCGCAGTGCAGCCAAGAAGCCCGCCGTGGTGCAGTCGCTCACCAGCTCGAGGTGGATCGCGCGGGTCGCGAAGCACACGAACACCCCGATGTATGACTTCTGGGCCCGATAACCCCGGCCCTTCCCCATGCGGGTCCAGAGGGGGCCCGCATAGTCGACGCCCACGTGCGAGAAGGGCCGCGAAGGGTTTACCCGCGATAAGGGCAACGTGCCCATGAGTTGGGACGCTGGAGATGCGCGATGCCTTGCGCAAGCGACGAACCTCCAGGTCACTCTTCTAACCGTGTCTCGGGCACCCAGAAGCCAATACGTCCTCCTCAGCACGCTCAAGGTGAGCTGGGGTCCACTGTGGAGGGCCGTGAGGTGCACAGCCTCCACCAGCAAATCCACCACTGGGTGCTTCGGGAGGAGGATGGGGTGTTTCTCGTCATACGCGCGGGACGAGTTGTCTAGACGTCCCCCCACGCGAAGCAATCCTGCCTCGTCAAGAAATGGGCTCAACCGCCGCAAGGGCGACGATCGCCCGACGAATTGGGACTTTCGGACGGCGCGTATCTCCGATGCGAAGGCGCCACCCTGCAGCCAATGGAGCCACAGGATCCTCGCCCGCCGCATCGGCGCTTTGTAATCCGAGGGACTATTCCTCCTTCGACGAAGGGCCGCGAGAAATCTGTATCATGTTGACGGGAGCGACCCTGGCCCGCGAGGCGACGAGGGTCACCTGGGTTCCCGAGGGTTCGCTCGGGAACGGTCGCACTAGCAGATACACCACCGCTCCATGCGCGCGCGAAGACGCGTCCGCGTAACCGTGCAACTCGTATTGCTCCCCCCTGCGCGGGGATGGGAAGATGCCAAACCAGCGTGGCACTCGTGCGGCGCTTAAGAGCGGTAACTCGGCGACGAGTTCGCACCACGTCTGGTTGAGCTCGTCCGGGAGCGGAGCGTCCCAATCCGCACCCCCCAACCATAACTCCTGCAGCAATATTTTTGCTCTGATTTTTGTCACCCTTGAGTCGCCGTTCGACTCCGTGGAGCATGGCTAGGGCACGGCCCTTTGACGAGCCGAGAGCGAGGGGTGGTTCGGTACGCAAGGGGTAACCGAACCACGCACTGCCCGTCCGCCCGCCGTGAGACGGTGTTGACGGAATGTTCGCCGCACCTCGACTCGTCAGGGGGGGGAACAGATTTGGGACTCGCCTCCTCGGGCTCCCAGAACAACGCAATTGCTGCTGCAACCTTTCCTCCGCGCGACAGTGCAGGGACGCCGCGGAGGGATCGGGTTCGTTCGCGGGTGTCGACGCGACGCCCGAGACGACCCAACCGAATATGGTATTCTGCGCGATTGGCTGGCCGGGTGTTCCGCGGCGCAGGCCGGGACCGATCACATCACCGTAACGATCGGCCCCGATTAAGAGATCTACAGGGAGATCTCTAGTCGGATCAGGGTCCGCTAAAACGAGGTCCTGCAGATGCGGGTAAACGCGAATATCGACGGTCGTCTTGGGCGCGTACCCGGTAAGTCTCCGGAGGACGAACGCGGAAAGCGGCATCGGAGCGTTCCCGCGCCCGGTCAACCGTAACACCAGATCGACCCGCGAAGTCACGCGACCCACCGGCGCGTCCCCCGCACCCGTCACGGTGATAGCCGCGGGCCGCTTAGGAAGGCGGAGGGCCTGGACGAGGGATTCGGAGACGAAGATCGCCTCCGATCCCTGGTCCAACAGGGCTCTCACCGGCCTTACCCCCCCGTCGCGTGTCTCTACCCATACTAGAGCGGTCGCGAGCAGTACGGCCCTGCTCCCGCTCCAGCGTGCGACGCAGTTGTGGACCACGGACGATGCGGAGATATTCGTCGCTGTTTCCCGCCCGAGTTATACCGCGGTTGACTCTGGCCCGCCACCAACCCCGGAATCCTGGTGAATCAGGGTGTGGTGCTAGCCGTTGCAAACGGAGCAGCGCGACGCGGAGGGACACGATGTCGCGGGGTGTCCCGAACGGAGGCAGTTGAAGCAGCAACCGCGCGCCCTAACAAAATCCCGGCGCAGGTTGATCGCCATGCCCCTGAACGCAGGGCACCGGAACAGCGGGTGGTTGTCGCCGCACTTCCGGCAACGGCTCGCCGCCGTCGTCGTCGCCATCGCGTGGGAGCGTACCGGTGGTGGAGGTCGGGCCGGCCTACGCTCCGCGGAGGTAGCCGAGGGCTCCGGAGCCATCCTAAGCTCCGCGAAGGACCCGGCCCGATACTCCAGGAACTCGTCGAGACAGGCATACGTGGGTGGATCCACTGCGGCGCGGATTTCGTGGACCCACGCCTCTCTCGACTTCGGGTCGAGTTTTTCCACCGTTAGGTGGACCAGCAGGTCGTCCCAATGGTCCACCGGCCGCCCCAAGTTTCGCAGCTGGGCCAACGCCTCGTTAGTGCGACGACGCAGCAAGGCGAGACCGCTGCCGTCGCGATCGCGGGTGAGCGGCGCAAGGGTCAGGAAGCTCGACAGGAGCGCACTGACGACCAGTCGCTTCCGGTCATACCTCCTGACCAAGGCCGCCCACGCGATGCCGAAGTTCGCCGCTGTCACGGAGTAGTGAGCAATCTCGGACGCTGCTTCTCCCTCTAAAGCACCCTTGAGGTACTGAAGTCGCTGGACGTCGTGAAGAGTCCGGTTCTTCACGACCAGCGACTCAAACTGGTCCGAGAAGCTCGGCCACTCCGTGTAGCAGCCGGCGAACCTCGGCAATGGGAGTCGCGGTAGCTGCGCCACGGGCGCGCTACAGGAGTCGGGCTCCCTGGTCTGGCTCGCGTCAGCCAGCGCAGACGCTCCGCTCCTAAATGAAGCGATCAGTTCCACGAAGAAGTCACTTGCCTGTTCAAACTCTGCTTCGGCCCGCTCGAAGTACCCCTGTTTAAAGTAGTCGCGGGTTTCCCGTTCTTCGCCAGTGGCCTTCAGCTCCAACTGGAGGTGGAGGCGTCGGCACGCGTCCCACTCGGTCCGCAGGCGGCGAAGGCGTTCTTCGGCGGCGGCTTCGGTGAATTTCGCCTTTCCCAGACGTTTGAAATTGGGCAGGATCCGGCAAAGCCCCCCGATGGTGAGCTCCTGCTCCTTGATGAGTTGCTCCATGTTGACCAGCAGTGTCACAGTGGACTCGTATGCGTCGATCGACTGCGTGATCGACGCTGTTGATGGAGATGATTTATCTCTCCTGTGTCGTCTCCGGAATCCGGCTCGAAGGACCAGAAATGTTGCGCACGGCACAAAATTAAAACGCCGGAATTCGTGGAGGAGACGACACTCGATTTATTTGACTCGGACTCCACAGTCCTTTGATTTACAAGCTTTTGGAGCACGGCTCCGTTTGTCGTATAAAGAGTAGCACGGCTACGATCGAAATATAAAAGCTGAAGCACGGCTTCGTATAGGCGCAAGGGCGCTAAATTAAACTTGACTGTTCGATATCGATATCTTGGAGAGCAGGCTTTCGTTATTACATTTGCGGCAGTATATATAGACACCTGGCCGATGCTCAAGGTGACGCATCGTCAGGTGTCGAAGGCCGGTCATTGCCTCCTAAGGCAAAAACGCTGCATGTGTACATTTAGGCCGAGGCGAGCGTTTGACGGTCGGGCCAACGCACGTCGATCGTGTTATTGTCTCGCCGCCTCGCCGTTTATTCGACAAAAACGGCGAGACGGCGTACATCGAAAGTCGAGCGTGCGTTGACCCGCGGTCCGCGATTCGGCCGGAACACGATTGTTTCGCCTGCACTTGAAGCTATATCATTTATAAGGCAAGTATTTGAATCTAAATCATGTGTTTCGCTTGGATTTGAAGCTAACTCAGTTGTTTCGCATGCAGTTGAAGCTAAATCATGTATATCACAAGTATTTGAGGCTAAACCATTTGTTCCGCATAGATTTGAAGCTAAGTCTTCTACTTCGCATTGATTTCAAGCTAAATCATGTGTTTCACATGGATTTGTAGCTAACTCGTTTGTTTCGCCTGCATTTGAAGCTATATCACTTATATTCGCAAGTATTTGAATCTAAATCTTTCGTTTCGCATGGATATGAATCTAAGCCTTCTACTTCGAATTGATTTGAAGCTAAATCATGTGTTTTGCATGGACTTGTAGCTAACTCGTTTGTTTCGCCTGCACTTGAAGCTATATCATTTATAAGGCAAGTATTTGAATCTAAATCATGTGTTTCGCTTGGATTTGAAGCTAACTCAGTTGTTTCGCATGCAGTTGAAGCTAAATCATGTATGTTACAAGTATTTGAGGCTAAACCATTTGTTCCGCATAGATTTGAAGCTAAGTCTTCTACTCCGCACTCATTTGAAGCTAAATCATGTGTTTCGCTTGGATTTGAAGCTAACACGTTTGTGTCGCCTGCATTTGAAGCTATCTCATTTATATGGCAAGTATTTGAAGCTAAATCATTCGTTTCACATGGATTTGAAGCTAAGCCTTCTACTTAGCATTGATTTGAAGCTAAATCATTTGATTCGCATGGAATTGAAGTTAACTGGTTTGTTTCGCCTGCAATTGAAGCTATATCATTCATTTGGCAAGTATTTGAGGCTAAATCATGTGTTCCGCTTGGATTTGAAGCTAATTCTTTTGTTTCGCATGCAGTTGAAGCTAAATCATGTCTATCACAAGTATTTGTAGCTAATCCATTTGCTCCGCATGGATTAGAAGATAAGCCTTCTACTTCGCATTGATTTCAAGCTAAATCATGTGTTTCGCATGGATTTGTAGCTAACTCGTTCCTTTCGCCTGCATTTGAAGCTATATCATTTATATCGCAATTATTTGAAGCTAAACTATCTGTTTCGCATGGATTTGAAGCTCAGCCTTCTACTTTGCATTGATTGGAAGCTAAATCATGTGTTTCGCATGGATTTGAAGCTAACTCGTTTGTTTCGCATGCAGAGGAAGCTAAATCATGTTTATCACAAGTATCTGAATCTAAACCATTTGTTTCGCATTGATTTGAAGCTAAGCCTTCTACTTTGCACTGATTTGAAACTAAATCATGTGTTTCGCTTGGATTTAAAGCTAACTCGTTTGTGTCGCCTGCATTTTAAGCTATATCATTTATAAGGCAAGTATTTGAAGCTAAATCATTCGTTTCGCATGGATTTGAAGCTAAGCCTTCTACTTAGCATTGATTAGAAGCTAAACCATTTGTTCCGCATAGATTTGAAGCTAAGTCTTCTTCTCCGCACTCATTTGAAGCTAAATCATGTGTTTCGCTTGGATTTGAAGCTAACTCGTTTGTGTCGCCTGCATTTTAAGCTATATCATTCATATGGCAAGTGTTTGAGGCTAAATCATGTGTTCCGCTTGGATTTGAAGCTAACTCGTTTGTTTCGCATGCAGAGGAAGCTAAATCATGTTTATCACAAGTATCTGAATCTAAACCATTTGTTTCGCATTGATTTGAAGCTAAGCCTTCTACTTTGCACTGATTTGAAACTAAATCATGTGTTTCGCTTGGATTTAAAGCTAACTCGTTTGTTCCGCCTGCATTTGAAGCTATATCATTTATATCGCAAGCATTTGAAGCTAAACCATTCGTTTCGTATGGATTTGAGGCTAAGCCTTCTACCTCGCATTGATTTGAAGATAAATCATGTGTTTCGCTTGGATTTGTAGCTAACTGAGTTGTTTCGCATGCAGTTGAAGCTAAATCATCTATATCACAAGTATTTGAGGCTAAACCATTTGTTCCGCATAGATTTGAAGCTAAGTCTTCCACTCCGCATTCATTTGAAGCTAAATCATGTGTTTCGCTTGTATTTGAAGCTAACTCGTTCGTTTCGCTTGCATTTGAAGCTATATCATTTATAAGGCAAGTATTTGAAGCTAAATCATTCGTTTCGCATGGATTTGAAGCTAAGCCTTCTACTTCGCATTGATTTGAAGATAAATCATTTGTTTCGCATGGAATTGTAGTTAACTGTTTTGTTTCGCCTGCAATTGAAGCTATATCATTTATAAGGCAAGTATTTGAAGCTAAATCATTCGTTTCGCATGGATTTGAAGCTAAGCCTTCTACTTAGCATTGATTAGAAGCTAAACCATTTGTTCCGCATAGATTTGAAGCTAAGTCTTCTTCTCCGCACTCATTTGAAGCTAAATCATGTGTTTTGCATGGATTTGTTGCTAACTCGTTTGTTTCGCCTGCACTTGAAGCTATATCATTTATGAGGCAAGTATTTGAATCTAAATCATGTGTTTCGCTTGGATTTGAAGCTAACTCAGTTGTTTCGCATGCAGTTGAAGCTAAATCATGTATATCACAAGTATTTGAGGCTAAACCATTTGTTCCGCATAGATTTGAAGCTAAATCTTCTACTCCGCATGCATTTGAAGCTAAATCATATGTTTCGCTTGGATTTGAAGCTAACTCGTTCGTTTCGCCTGCATTTGAAGCTATATCATTTATAAGGCAAGTATTTGAAGCTAAATCATTCGTTTCGCATGGATTTGAAGCTAAGCCTTCTACTTCGCATTGATTTGAAGATAAATCATTTGTTTCGCATGGAATTGTAGTTAACTGGTTTGTTTCGCCTGCAATTGAAGCTATATCACTCATATGGCAAGTATTTGAAGCTAAATCATGTGTTCCGCTTGGATTTGAAGCTAACTCAGTAGTTTCGCATGCAGTTGAAGCTAAATCATGTATATCACAAGTATTTGAGTCTAAACCATTTGTTCCGCATAGATTTGAAGCTAACTCTTCTACTTCGCATTGATTTCAAGCTAAATCATATGTTTCACATGGATTTGTAGCTAACTCGTTTGTTTCGCCTGCATTTGAAGCTATATCACTTATATTCGCAAGTATTTGAATCTAAATCTTTCGTTTCGCATGGATTTGAATCTAAGCCTTCTACTTCGAATTGATTTGAAGCTTAATCATGTGTTTTGCATGGATTTGTTGCTAACTCGTTTGTTTCGCCTGCACTTGAAGCTATATCATTTATAAGGCAAGTATTTGAAGCTAAATCATGTGTTTCACATGCATTTGAAGCTTAATCATGTGTTACGCTTGGATTTGAAGCTAATTCGGTTGTTTCGCATGCAGTTGAAGCTAAATCATGTCTATCACAAGTATTTGTAGCAAATCCATTTGTTCCGCATGGATTAGAAGATAAGCCTTCTACTTCGCATTGATTTCAAGCTAAATCATGTGTTTCGCATGGATTTGTAGCTAAATCGTTTCTTTCGCCTGCATTTGAAGCTATATCACTTATATTCGCAAGTATTTGAATCCAAATATTTCGTTTTGCATGGATTTGAATCTAAGCCTTCTACTTCGAATTGATTTGAAGCTTAAACATGTGTTTTGCATGGATTTGAACTAACTCGTTTGTTTCGCCTGCACTTGAAGCTATATCATTTATAAGGCAAGTATTTGAATCTAAATCTTGTGTTTCGCTTGGATTTGAAGCTAACTCAGTTGTTTCGCATGCAGTTGAAGCTAAATCATGTATATCACAAGTATTTGAGGCTAAACCATTTGTTCCGCATAGATTTGAAGCTAAATCTTCTACTCCGCATGCATTTGAAGCTAAATCATGTGTTTCGCTTGGATTTGAAGCTAACTCGTTTGTGTCGCCTGCATTTGAAGCTATATCATTTATAAGGCAAGTATTTGAAGCTAAATCATTCGCTTCGCATGGATTTGAAGCTAAGCTTCCTACTTAGCATTGATTTGAAGCTAAATCATTTGTTTCGCATGGAATTGAAGTTAACTGGTTTGTTTCGCCTGCAATTGAAGCTATATCATTTATATGGCAAGTATTTGCAGCTAAATCATGTGTTCCGCTTGGATTTGAAGCTAACTCAGTAGTTTCGCATGCAGTTGAAGCTAAATCATGTATATCACAAGTATTTGAGGCTAAACCATTTGTTCCGAATAGATTTGAAGCTAAGTCTTCTACTTCGCATTGATTTCAAGCTAAATCATGCGTTTCACATGGATTTGTAGCTAACTCGTTTGTTGCGCCTGCATTTGAAGCTATATCACTTATATTCGCAAGTATTTGAATCTAAATCTTTCGTTTCGCATGGATTTGAAGCTAAGCCTTCTACTTCGCATTAATTTGAAACTAAATCATGTGTTTCGCTTGGATTTGAAGCTAACTCGTTTGTTTCGAATACAGTTGAAGCTAAATCATGCTTATTACAAGTATCTGAATCTAAACCATTTCTTCCGCATTGATTTGAAGCTAAGTCTTCTACTCCGCATTCATTTGAAGCTAAATCATGTGTTTCGCTTGGATTTGAAGCTAACTCGTTTGTTTCGCCTGCATTTGAAGCTATATCACTTATATTCGCAAGTATTTGAATCTAAATCTTTCGTTTCGCATGGATTTGAATCTAAGCCTTCTACTTCGAATTGATTTGAAGCTAAATCATGTGTTTTTCATGGATTTGTAGCTAACTCGTTTGATTCGCCTGCACTTGAAGCTATATCATTTATAAGGCAAGTATTTGAATCTAAATCATGTGTTTCGCTTGGATTTGAAGCTAACTCAGTAGTTTCGCATGCAGTTGAAGCTAAATCATGTATATCACAAGTATTTGAGGCAAAACCATTTGTTCCGCATAGATTTGAAACTAAGTCTTCTACTTCGCATTGATTTCAAGCTAAATCATGTGTTTCACATGGATTTGTAGCTAACTCGTTTGTTTCGCCTGCATTTGAAGCTATATCATTTGTATCGCAAGCATTTGATGCTAAACCATTCGTTTCGCATCGATTTGAAGCTCAGCCTTCTACTTCGCATTAATTTGAAACTAAATCATGTGTTTCGCTTGGATTTGAAGCTAACTCGTTTGTTCCGCCTGCATTTGAAGCTATATCATTTATATCGCAAGCATTTGAAGCTAAACCATTCGTTTCGCATGGATTTGAAGCTAAGCCATCTACTTCACATTGATTTGAAGCTAAATCATGTGTTTCGCATGTATTTGAAGCTAATTCGTTCGTTTCGCCTGCATTTGAAGCTATATCATTTATAAGGCAAGTATTTGAAGCTAAATCATTCGCTTCGCATGGATTTGAAGCTAAGCCTCCTACTTAGCATTGATTTGAAGCTAAATCATTTGTTTCGCATGGAATTGAAGTTAACTGGTTTGTTTCGCCTGCAATTGAAGCTATATCATTTATATGGCAAGTATTTGCAGCTAAATCATGTGTTCCGCTTGGATTTGAAGCTAACTCAGTAGTTTCGCATGCAGTTGAAGCTAAATCATGTATATCACAAGTATTTGAGGCTAAACCATTTGTTCCGAATAGATTTGAAGCTAAGTCTTCTACTTCGCATTGATTTCAAGCTAAATCATGCGTTTCACATGGATTTGTAGCTAACTCGTTTGTTGCGCCTGCATTTGAAGCTATATCACTTATATTCGCAAGTATTTGAATCTAAATCTTTCGTTTCGCATGGATTTGAAGCTAAGCCTTCTACTTCGCATTAATTTGAAACTAAATCATGTGTTTCGCTTGGATTTGAAGCTAACTCGTTTGTTTCGAATGCAGTTGAAGCTAAATCATGCTTATTACAAGTATCTGAATCTAAACCATTTCTTCCGCATTGATTTGAAGCTAAGTCTTCTACTCCGCATTCATTTGAAGCTAAATCATGTGTTTCGCTTGGATTTGAAGCTAACTCGTTTGTTTCGCCTGCATTTGAAGCTATATCACTTATATTCGCAAGTATTTGAATCTAAATCTTTCGTTTCGCATGGATTTGAATCTAAGCCTTCTACTTCGAATTGATTTGAAGCTAAATCATGTGTTTTTCATGGATTTGTAGCTAACTCGTTTGATTCGCCTGCACTTGAAGCTATATCATTTATAAGGCAAGTATTTGAATCTAAATCATGTGTTTCGCTTGGATTTGAAGCTAACTCAGTAGTTTCGCATGCAGTTGAAGCTAAATCATGTATATCACAAGTATTTGAGGCAAAACCATTTGTTCCGAATAGATTTGAAGCTAAGTCTTCTACTTCGCATTGATTTCAAGCTAAATCATGTGTTTCACATGGATTTGTAGCTAACTCGTTTGTTTCGCCTGCATTTGAAGCTATATCATTTGTATCGCAAGCATTTGATGCTAAACCATTCGTTTCGCATCGATTTGAAGCTCAGCCTTCTACTTCGCATTAATTTGAAACTAAATCATGTGTTTCGCTTGGATTTGAAGCTAACTCGTTTGTTCCGCCTGCATTTGAAGCTATATCATTTATATCGCAAGCATTTGAAGCTAAACCATTCGTTTCGCATGGATTTGAAGCTAAGCCATCTACTTCACATTGATTTGAAGCTAAATCATGTGTTTCGCATGTATTTGAAGCTAATTCGTTCGTTTCGCCTGCATTTGAAGCTATATCATTTATAAGGCAAGTATTTGAAGCTAAATCATTCGTTTCGCATGGATTTGAAGCTAAGCCTTCTACTTCGCATTGATTTGAAGATAAATCATGTGTTTTGCATGGATTTGTTGCTAACTCGTTTGTTTCGCCTGCACTTGAAGCTATATCATTTATAAGACAAGTATTTGAAGCTAAGTCATGTGTTTCACATGCATTTGAAGCTTAATCATGTGTTACGCTTGGATTTGAAGCTAATTCGTTTGTTTCGCATGCAGTTGAAGCTAAATCATGTCTATCACAAGTATTTGTAGCTAATCCATTTGTTCCGCATGGATTAGAAGATAAGCCTTCTACTTCGCATTGATTTCAAGCTAAATCATGTGTTTCGCATGGATTTGTAGCTAAATCGTTTCTTTCGCCTGCATTTGAAGCTATATCATTTATATTGCAAGTATTTGAAGCTAAACTATCTGTTTCGCATGGATTTGATGCCAAGCCTTCTACTTTGCATTGATTGGAAGCTAAATCATGTGTTTCGCATGGATTTGAAGCTAACTCGTTTGTTTCGCATGCAGAGGAAGCTAAATCACGTTTATCACAAGTATCTGAATCTAAACCATTTGTTTCGCATTGATTTGAAGCTAAGCCTTCTACTTAGCATTGATTTGAAGCTAAATCACTTGTTTCGCATGGAATTGAAGTTAACTGGTTTGTTTCGACTGCAATTGAAGCTATATCATTTATATGGCAAGTATTTGAAGCTAAATCATATGTTCCGCTTGGATTTGAAGCTAACTCAGTTGTTTCGCATGCAGTTGAAGCTAAATCATGTATATCACAAGTATTTGAGGCTAAACCATTTGTTCCGCATAGATTTGAAGCTAAGTCTTCTACTCCGCATTCATTTGAAGCTAAATCATGTGTTTCGCTTGGATTTGAAGCTAACTCGTTTGTTTCGCCTGCATTTGAAGCTATATCACTTATATTCGCAAGTATTTGAATCTAAATCTTTCGTTTCGCATGGATTTGAATCTAAGCCTTCTACTTCGAATTGATTTGAAGCTAAATCATGTGTTTTTCATGGATTTGTAGCTAACTCGTTTGAGTCGCCTGCACTTGAAGCTATATCATTTATAAGGCAAGTATTTGAATCTAAATCTTGTGTTTCGCTTGGATTTGAAGCTAACTCAGTTGTTTCGCATGCAGTTGAAGCTAAATCATGTATATCACAAGTATTTGAGGCTAAACCATTTGTTCCGCATAGATTTGAAGCTAAATCTTCTACTCCGCATGCATTTGAAGCAAAATCATGTGTTTCGCTTGGGTTTGAAGCTAACTCGTTTGTGTCGCCTGCATTTGAAGCTATATCATTTATAAGGCAAGTATTGGAAGCTAAATCATGTGTTTCACATGCATTTGAAGCTTAATCATGTGTTACGCTTGGATTTGAAGCTAACTCGTTTGTTGCGCCTGCATTTGAAGCTATATCATTTGTATCGCAAGCATTTGAAGCTAAACCATCGTTTCGCATGGATTTGAAGCTAAGCCTTCTACTTCGCATTAATTTGAAACTAAATCATGTGTTTCGCTTGGATTTGAAGCTAACTCGTTTGTTTCGAATGCAGTTGAAGCTAAATCATGCTTATTACAAGTATCTGAATCTAAACCATTTCTTCCGCATTGATTTGAAGCTAAGCCTTCTACTTTGCACTGATTTGAAACTAAATCATGTGTTTCGCTTGGATTTAAAGCTAACTCGTTTGTTCCGCCTGCATTTGAAGCTATATCATTTATATCGCAAGCATTTGAAGCCAAACCATTCGTTTCGCATGGATTTGAAGCTAAGCCTTATACTTCGCATTGATTTGAAGCTAAATCATGTGTTTCGCTTGGATTTGTAGCTAACTCAGTTGTTTCGCATGCAGTTGAAGCTAAATCATGTATATCACAAGTATTTGAGGCTAAACCATTTGTTCCGCATAGATTTGAAGCTAAGTCTTCTACTCCGCATTCATTTGAAGCTAAATCATGTGTTTCGCTTGGATTTGAAGCTAACTCGTTTGTTTCGCCTGCATTTGAAGCTATATCACTTATATTCGCAAGTATTTGAATCTAAATCTTTCGTTTCGCATGGATTTGAATCTAAGCCTTCTACTTCGAATTGATTTGAAGCTAAATCATGTGTTTTTCATGGATTTGTAGCTAACTCGTTTGAGTCGCCTGCACTTGAAGCTATATCATTTATAAGGCAAGTATTTGAATCTAAATCTTGTGTTTCGCTTGGATTTGAAGCTAACTCAGTTGTTTCGCATGCAGTTGAAGCTAAATCATGTATATCACAAGTATTTGAGGCTAAACCATTTGTTCCGCATAGATTTGAAGCTAAATCTTCTACTCCGCATGCATTTGAAGCTAAATCATGTGTTTCGCTTGGGTTTGAAGCTAACTCGTTTGTGTCGCCTGCATTTGAAGCTATATCATTTATAAGGCAAGTATTTGAAGCTAAATCATTCGTTTCGCATGGATTTGAAGCTAAGCCTTCTACTTAGCATTGATTTGAAGCTAAATCATTTGTTTCGCATGGAATTGAAGTTAACTGGTTTGTTTCGCCTGCAATTGAAGCTATATCATTTATATGGCAAGTATTTGAAGCTAAATCATGTGTTCCGCTTGGATTTGAAGCTAACTCGTTTGTGTCGCCTGCATTTGAAGCTATATCATTTATAAGGCAAGTATTTGAAGCTAAATCATTCGTTTCGCATGGATTTGAAGCTAAGCCTTCTACTTAGCATTGATTTGAAGCTAAATCATTTGTTTCGCATGGAATTGAAGTTAACTGGTTTGTTTCGCCTGCAATTGAAGCTATATCATTTATATGGCAAGTATTTGAAGCTAAATCATGTGTTCCGCTTGGATTTGAAGCTAACTCAGTTGTTTCGCATGCAGTTGAAGCTAAATCATGTATATCACAAGTATTTGAGGCTAAACCGTTTTTTCCGCATATATTTGAAGCTAAGTCTTCTACTCCGCATTCATTTGAAGATTAATCATGTGTTCCGCTTGGATTTGAAGCTAACTCGTTTGTTTCGCCTGCATTTGAAGCTATATCACTTATATTCGCAAGCATTTGAAGCTAAACCATTCGTATCGCATGGATTTGAAGCTAAGCCTTCTACTTCGCATTAATTTGAAACTAAATCATGTGTTTCGCTTGGATTTGAAGCTAACTCGTTTGTTTCGAATGCAGTGGAAGCTAAATCATGTTTATTACAAGTATCTGAATCTAAACCATTTCTTCCGCATTGATTTGAAGCTAAGCCTTCCACTTGGCACTGATTTGAAACTAAATCATGTGTTTCGCTTGGATTTAAAGCTAACTCGTTTGTTCCGCCTGCATTTGAAGCTATATCATTTATATCGCAAGCATTTGAAGCTAAACCATTCGTTTCGCATGGATTTGAAGCTAAGCCTTCTACTTCGCATTGATTTGAAGATAAATCATTCGTTTCGCATGGATTTGTAGTTAACTGGTTTGTTTCGCCTGCAATTGAAGCTATATCATTTATAAGGCAAGTATTTGAAGCTAAATCATGTGTTTCGCTTGGATTTGAAGCTAACTCTTTTGTTTCGCCTGTATTTGAAGCTATATCATTTATAAGGCAAGTATTTGTAGCTAATTCATTCGTTTCGCATGGATTAGAAGCTAAGCCTTCTACTTAGCATTGATTTGAAGCTAAGTCATTTGTTTCGCATGGAATTGAAGTTAACTGGTTTGTTTCGCCAGCAATTGAAGCTATATCATTTATATGGCAAGTATTTGATGCTAAATCATGTGTTTCGCTTGGATTTGAAGCTAACTCAGTTGTTTCGCATGCAGTTGAAGCTAAATCATGTATATCACAAGTATTTGAGGCTAAACCATTTGTTCCGCATAGATTTGAAGCTAAATCTTCTACTCCGCATGCATTTGAAGCTAAATCATGTGTTTCGCTTGGATTTGAAGCTAACTCGTTTGTGTCGCCTGCATTTGAAGCTACATCATTTATAAGGCAAGTATTTGAAGCTAAATCATTCGCTTCGCATGGATTTGAAGCTAAGCCTCCTACTTAGCATAGATTTGAAGCTAAGTCTTCTACTCCGCATTCGTTTGAAGCTAAATCATGTGTTTCGCTTGGATTTGAAGCTAACTCGTTTGTTCGCCTGCATTTGAAGCTATATCACTTATATTCGCAAGTATTTGAATCTAAATCTTTCGTTTCGCATGGATTTGAATCTAAGCCTTCTACTTCGAATTGATTTGAAGCTAAATCATGTGTTTTTCATGGATTTGTAGCTAACTCGTTTGATTCGCCTGCACTTGAAGCTATATCATTTATAAGGCAAGTATTTGAATCTAAATCATGTGTTTTCGCTTGGATTTGAAGACTAACTCAGTAGTTTCGCATGCAGTTGAAGCTAAATCATGTATATCACAAGTATTTGAGGCAAAACCATTTGTTCCGCATAGATTTGAAGCTAAGTCTTCTACTTCGCATTGATTCAAGCTAAATCTATGTGTTTCACATGGATTTGTAGCTAACTCGTTTGTTTCGCCTGCATTTGAAGCTATATCATTTATAAGGCAAGTATTTGAATCTAAATCATGTGTTTCGCTTGGATTTGAAGCTAACTCAGTTGTTTCGCATGCAGTTGAAGCTAAATCATGTATATCACAAGTATTTGAGGCTAAACCATTTGTTCCGCATAGATTTGAAGCTAAGTCTTCTACTCCGCATTCATCTGAGGCTAAATCATGTGTTTCGCTTGGATTTGAAGCTAACTCGTTTGTGTCGCCAGCATTTGAAGCTATATCATCTATAAGGCAAGTATTTGAAGCTAATCATTCGTTTCGCATGGATTTGAAGCTAAGCCTTCTACTTAGCATTGATTTGAAGCTAAATCATTTGTTTCGCATGGATTTGTAGCTAACTCGTTTGTTTCGCCTGCATTTGAAGCTATATCACTTATATTCGCAAGCATTTGAAGCTAAACCATTCGTATCGCATGGATTTGAAGCTAAGCCTTCTACTTCGCATTAATTTGAAACTAAATCATGTGTTTCGCTGGATTTGAAGCTAACTCGTTTTTTTCGAATGCAGTGGAAGCTAAATCATGTTTATTACAAGTATCTGAATCTAAACCATTTCTTCCGCATTGATTTGAAGCTAAGCCTTCCACTTGGCACTGATTTGAAACTAAATCATGTGTTTCGCTTGGATTTAAAGCTAACTCGTTTGTTCCGCCTGCATTTGAAGCTATATCATTTATATCGCAAGCATTTGAAGCTAAACCATTCGTTTCGCATGGATTTGAAGCTAAGCCTTCTACTTCGCATTGATTTGAAGATAAATCATTTGTTTCGCATGGATTTGTAGTTAACTGGTTTGTTTCGCCTGCAATTGAAGCTATATCATATATAAGGCAAGTATTTGAAGCTAAATCATGTGTTTCGCTTGGATTTGAAGCTAACTCGTTTGTTTCGCCTGCACTTGAAGCTATATCATTTATACGGCAAGTATTTGAAGCTAAATCATGTGTTTCACATGCATTTGAAGCTTAATCATGTGTTACGCTTGGATTTGAAGCTAATTCGTTTGTTTCGCATGCGGTTGAAGCTAAATCATGTCTGTCACAAGTATTTGTAGCTAATCCATTTGTTCCGCATGGATTAGAAGATAAGCCTTCTACTTTGCATTGATTGGAAGCTAAATCATGTGTTTCGCATGGATTTGAAGCTAACTCGTTTGTTTCGCATGCAGAGGAAGCTAAATCATGTTTATCACAAGTATCTGAATCTAAACCATTTGTTTCGCATTGATTTGAAGCTAAGCCTTCTACTTCGCACTGATTTGAAACTAAATCATGTTTTTCGCTGGGTTTAAAGCTAACTCGTTTGTTCCGCCTGCATTTGAAGCTATATCATTTATATCGCAAGCATTTGAAGCTAAACCATACGTTTCGCATGGATTTGAAGCTAAGCCTTCTACTTCGCATTGATTTGAAGCTAAATCATGTGTTTCGCTTGGATCTGTAGCTAACTCAGTTGTTTCGCATGCAGTTGAAGCTAAATCATGTATATCACAAGTATTTGAGGCTAAACCATTTGTTCCGCATAGATTTGAAGCTAAGTCTTCTACTCCGCATTCATTTGAAGCTAAATAATGTGTTTCGCTTGGATTTGAAGCTAACTCGTTTGTGTCGCCTTCATTTGAAGCTATATCATTTATAAGGCAAGTATTTGAAGCTAAATCACACGTCTCGCATGGATTTGGAGCTAAGCCTTCTACTTAGCATTAATTTGAAACTAAATCATGTGTTTCGCTTGGATTTGAAGCTAACTCGTTTGTTTCGAATGCAGTGGAAGCTAAATCATGTTTATTACAAGTATCTGAATCTAAACCATTTCTTCCGCATTGATTTGAAGCTAAGCCTTCCACTTGGCACTGATTTGAAACTAAATCATGTGTTTCGCTTGGATTTAAAGCTAACTCGTTTGTTCCGCCTGCATTTGAAGCTATATCATTTATATCGCAAGCATTTGAAGCTAAACCATTCGTTTCGCATGGATTTGAAGCTAAGCCTTCTACTTCGAATTGATTTGAAGCTTAATCATGTGTTTTGCATGGATTTGTTGCTAACTCGTTTGTTTCGCCTGCACTTGAAGCTATATCATTTATACGGCAAGTATTTGAAGCTAAATCATGTGTTTCACATGCATTTGAAGCTTAATCATGTGTTACGCTTGGATTTGAAGCTAATTCGTTTGTTTCGCATGCAGTTGAAGCTAAATCATGTCTATCACAAGTATTTGTAGCTAATCCATTTGTTCCGCATGGATTAGAAGATAAGCCTTCTACTTTGCATTGATTGGAAGCTAAATCATGTGTTTCGCATGGATTTGAAGCTAACTCGTTTGTTTCGCATGCAGAGGAAGCTAAATCATGTTTATCACAAGTATCTGAATCTAAACCATTTGTTTCGCATTGATTTGAAGCTAAGCCTTCTACTTCGCACTGATTTGAAACTAAATCATGTTTTTCGCTTGGATTTAAAGCTAACTCGTTTGTTCCGCCTGCATTTGAAGCTATATCATTTATATCGCAAGCATTTGAAGCTAAACCATACGTTTCGCATGGATTTGAAGCTAAGCCTTCTACTTCGCATTGATTTGAAGCTAAATCATGTGTTTCGCTTGGATCTGTAGCTAACTCAGTTGTTTCGCATGCAGTTGAAGCTAAATCATGTATATCACAAGTATTTGAGGCTAAACCATTTGTTCCGCATAGATTTGAAGCTAAGTCTTCTACTCCGCATTCATTTGAAGCTAAATAATGTGTTTCGCTTGGATTTGAAGCTAACTCGTTTGTGTCGCCTGCATTTGAAGCTATATCATTTATAAGGCAAGTATTTGAAGCTAAATCATTCGTCTCGCATGGATTTGGAGCTAAGCCTTCTACTTAGCATTAATTTGAAACTAAATCATGTGTTTCGCTTGGATTTGAAGCTAACTCGTTTGTTTCGAATGCAGTGGAAGCTAAATCATGTTTATTACAAGTATCTGAATCTAAACCATTTCTTCCGCATTGATTTGAAGCTAAGCCTTCCACTTGGCACTGATTTGAAACTAAATCATGTGTTTCGCTTGGATTTAAAGCTAACTCGTTTGTTCCGCCTGCATTTGAAGCTATATCATTTATATCGCAAGCATTTGAAGCTAAACCATTCGTTTCGCATGGATTTGAAGCTAAGCCTTCTACTTCGAATTGATTTGAAGCTTAATCATGTGTTTTGCATGGATTTGTTGCTAACTCGTTTGTTTCGCCTGCACTTGAAGCTATATCATTTATACGGCAAGTATTGAAGCTAAATCATGTGTTTCACATGCATTTGAAGCTTAATCATGTGTTACGCTTGGATTTGAAGCTAATTCGTTTGTTTCGCATGCAGTTGAAGCTAAATCATGTCTATCACAAGTATTTGTAGCTAATCCATTTGTTCCGCATGGATTAGAAGATAAGCCTTCTACTTTGCATTGATTGGAAGCTAATTCATGTGTTTCGCATGGATTTGAAGCTAACTCGTTTGTTTCGCATGCAGAGGAAGCTAAATCATGTTTATCACAAGTATCTGAATCTAAACCATTTGTTTCGCATTGATTTGAAGCTAAGCCTTCTACTTCGCACTGATTTGAAACTAAATCATGTTTTTCGCTTGGATTTAAAGCTAACTCGTTTGTTCCGCCTGCATTTGAAGCTATATCATTTATATCGCAAGCATTTGAAGCTAAACCATACGTTTCGCATGGATTTGAAGCTAAGCCTTCTACTTCGCATTGATTTGAAGCTAAATCATGTGTTTCGCTTGGATCTGTAGCTAACTCAGTTGTTTCGCATGCAGTTGAAGCTAAATCATGTATATCACAAGTATTTGAGGCTAAACCATTTGTTCCGCATAGATTTGAAGCTAAGTCTTCTACTCCGCATTCATTTGAAGCTAAATAATGTGTTTCGCTTGGATTTGAAGCTAACTCGTTTGTGTCGCCTGCATTTGAAGCTATATCATTTATAAGGCAAGTATTTGAAGCTAAATCATTCGTCTCGCATGGATTTGAAGCTAAGCCTTCTACTTAGCATTGATTTGAAGCTAAATCATTTGTTTCGCATGGAATTGAAGTTAACTGGTTTGTTTCGCCTGCAATTGAAGCTATATAATTTATATGGCAAGTATTTGATGCTAAATCATGTGTTCCGCTTGGATTTGAAGCTAGCTCAGTAGTTTCGCATGCAGTTGAATCTAAATCATGTATATCACAAGTATTTGAGGCTAAACCATTTGTTCCGCATAGATTTGAAGCTAAGTCTTCTACTCCGCATGCATTTGAAGCTAAATCATGTGTTTCGCTTGGGTTTGAAGCTAACTCGTTGTGTCTCCTGCATTTGAAGCTATATCATTTATAAGGCAAGTATTTGAATCTAAATCATGTGTTTCGCTTGGATTTGAAGCTAACTCAGTTGTTTCGCATGCAGTTGAAGCTAAATCATGTATATCACAAGTATTTGAGGCTAAACCATTTGTTCCGCATAGATTTGAAGCTAAATCTTCTACTCCGCATGCATTTGAAGCTAAATCATATGTTTCGCTTGGATTTGAAGCTAACTCGTTCGTTTCGCCTGCATTTGAAGCTATATCATTTATAAGGCAAGTATTTGAAGCTAAATCATTCGTTTCGCATGGATTTGAAGCTAAGCCTTCTACTTCGCATTGATTTGAAGATAAATCATTTGTTTCGCATGGAATTGTAATTAACTGGTTTGTTTCGCCTGCAATTGAAGCTATATCATTTATAAGGCAAGTGTTTGAAGGTAAATCATTCGTTTCGCATGGATTTGAAGCTAACTCAGTAGTTTCGCATGCAGTTGAAGCTAAATCATGTATATCACAAGTATTTGAGTCTAAACATTTGTTCCGCATAGATTTGAAGCTAACTCTTCTACTTCGCATTGATTTCAAGCTAAATCATATGTTTCACATGGATTTGTAGCTAACTCGTTTGTTTCGCCTGCATTTGAAGCTATATCACTTATATTCGCAAGTATTTGAATCTAAATCTTTCATTTCGCATGGATTTGAATCTAAGCCTTCTACTTCGAATTGATTTGAAGCTTAATCATGTGTTTTGCATGGATTTGTTGCTAACTCGTTTGTTTCGCCTGCACTTGAAGCTATATCATTTAATAAGGCAAGTATTTGAAGCTAAATCATGTGTTTCACATGCATTTGAAGCTTAATCATGTGTTACGTTTGGATTTGAAGCTAATTCGTTTGTTTCGCATGCAGTTGAAGCTAAATCATGTCTATCACAAGTATTTGTAGCAAATCCATTTGTTCCGCATGGATTAGAAGATAAGCCTTCTACTTCGCATTGATTTCAAGCTAAATCATGTGTTTCGCATGGATTTGTAGCTAAATCGTTTCTTTCGCCTGCATTTGAAGCTATATCATTTATATCGCAAGTATTTGAAGCTAAACTATCTGTTTCGCATGGATTTGAAGCTAAACCTTCTACTTTGCATTGATTGGAAGCTAAATCATGTGTTTCGCATGGATTTGAAGCTAACTCGTTTGTTCCGCCTGCATTTGAAGCTATATCGTTTATATCGCAAGCATTTGAAGCCACACCATTCGTTTCGCATGGGATTTGAAGCTAAGCCTTCTACTTCGCATTGGATTTGAAGCTAAATCATGTGTTTCGCTTGGATTTGTAGCTAACTCAGTTGTTTCGCATGCAGTTGAAGCTAAATCATGTATATCACAAGTATTTGAGGCTAAACCATTTGTTCCGCATAGATTTGAAGCTAAGTCTTCCACTCCGCATTCATTTGAAGCTAAATCATGTGTTTCGCTTGGATTTGAAGCTAACTCGTTTGTTTCGCCTGCATTTGAAGCTATATCATTTATAAGCAAGTATTTGAAGGTAAATCATTCGTTTCGCATGGATTTGAAGCTAAGTCTTCTACTCCGCATTCATTTGAAGCTAAATCATGTGTTTCGCTTGGATTTGAAGCTAACTCGTTTGTTTCGCCTGCATTTGAAGCTATATCACTTATATTCGCAAGTATTTGAATCCAAATATTTCGTTTTGCATGGATTTGAATCTAAGCCTTCTACTTCGAATTGATTTGAAGCTTAAACATGTGTTTTGCATGGATTTGAACTAACTCGTATGTTTCGCCTGCACTTGAAGCTATATCATTTATAAGGCAAGTATTTGAATCTAAATCATGTGTTTCGCTTGGATTTGAAGCTAACTCAGTTGTTTCGCATGCAGTTGAAGCTAAATCATGTATATCACAAGTATTTGAGGCTAAACCATTTGTTCCGCATAGATTTGAAGCTAAATCTTCTACTCCGCATGAATTTGAAGTTAAATCATGTGTTTCGCTTGGATTTGAAGCTAACTCGTTTGTGTCGCCTGCATTTGGAAGCTATATCATTTATAAGGCAAGTATTTGAAGCTAAATCATTCGTCTCGCATGGATTTGAAGCTAAGCCTTCTACTTAGCATTGATTTGAAGCTAAATCATTTGTTTCGCATGGAATTGAAGTTAACTGGTTTGTTTCGCCTGCAATTGAAGCTATATAATTTATATGGCAAGTATTTGATGCTAAATCATGTGTTCCGCTTGGATTTGAAGCTAGCTCAGTAGTTTCGCATGCAGTTGAAGCTAAATCATGTATATCACAAGTATTTGAGGCTAAACCATTTGTTCCGCATAGATTTGAAGCTAAGTCTTCTACACCGCATGCATTTGAAGCTAAATCATGTGTTTCGCTTGGGTTTGAAGCTAACTCGTTTGTGTCGCCTGCATTTGAAGCTATATCATTTATAAGGCAAGTATTTGAATCTAAATCATGTGTTTCGCTTGGATTTGAAGCTAACTCAGTTGTTTCGCATGCAGTTGAAGCTAAATCATGTATATCACAAGTATTTGAGGCTAAACCATTTGTTCCGCATAGATTTGAAGCTAAATCTTCTACTCCGCATGCATTTGAAGCTAAATCATATGTTTCGCTTAGATTTGAAGCTAACTCGTTCGTTTCGCCTGCATTTGAAGCTATATCATTTATAAGGCAAGTATTTGAAGCTAAATCATTCGTTTCGCATGGATTTGAAGCTAAGCCTTCTACTTCGCATTGATTTGAAGATAAATCATTTGTTTCGCATGGAATTGTAGTTAACTGGTTTGTTTCGCCTGCAATTGAAGCTATATCACTCATATGGCAAGTATTTGAAGCTAAATCATGTGTTCCGCTTGGATTTGAAGCTAACTCAGTAGTTTCGCATGCAGTTGAAGCTAAATCATGTATATCACAAGTATTTGAGTCTAAACCATTTGTTCCGCATAGATTTGAAGGTAACTCTTCTTCTTCGCATTGATTTCAAGCTAAATCATATGTTTCACATGGATTTGTAGCTAACTCGTTTGTTTCGCCTGCATTTGAAGCTATATCAATTATATATTCGCAAGTATTTGAATCTAAATCTTTCATTTCGCATGGATTTGAATCTAAGCCTTCTACTTCGAATTGATTTGAAGCTTAATCATGTGTTTTGCATGGATTTGTTGCTAACTCGTTTGTTTCGCCTGCACTTGAAGCTATATCATTTATAAGGCAAGTATTTGAAGCTAAATCATGTGTTTCACATGCATTTGAAGCTTAATCATGTGTTACGCTTGGATTTGAAGCTAATTCGTTTGTTTCGCATGCAGTTGAAGCTAAATCATGTCTATCACAAGTATTTGTAGCAAAATCCATTTGTTCCGCATGGATTAGAAGATAAGCCTTCTACTTCGCATTGATTTCAAGCTAAATCATGTGTTTCGCATGGATTTGTAGCTAAATCGTTTCTTTCGCCTGCATTTGAAGCTATATCATTTATATCGGCAAGTATTTGAAGCTAAACTATCTGTTTCGCATGGATTTGAAGCTAAACCTTCTACTTTGCATTGATTGGAAGCTAAATCATGTGTTTCGCATGATTTGAAGCTAACTCGTTTGTTCCGCCTGCATTTGAAGCTATATCGTTTATATCGCAAGCATTTGAAGCCAAACCATTCGTTTCGCATGGATTTGAAGCTAAGCCTTCTACTTCGCATTGATTTGAAGCTAAATCATGTGTTTCGCTTGGATTTGTAGCTAACTCAGTTGTTTCGCATGCAGTTGAAGCTAAATCATGTATATCACAAGTATTTGAGGCTAAACCATTTGTTCCGCATAGATTTGAAGCTAAGTCTTCCACTCCGCATTCATTTGAAGCTAAATCATGTGTTTCGCTTGGATTTGAAGCTAACTCGTTTGTGTCGCCTGCATTTGAAGCTATATCATTTATAAGGCAAGTATTTGAAGCTAAATCATTCGTTTCGCATGGATTTGAAGCTAAGCCTTCTACTTAGCATTGATTTGAAGCTAAATCATTTGTTTCGCATGGAATTGAAGTTAACTGGTTTGTTTCGCCTGCAATTGAAGCTATATCATTTATATGGCAAGTATTTGAAGCTAAATCATGTGTTCCGCTTGGATTTGAAGCTAACTCGTTTGTGTCGCCTGCATTTGAAGCTATATCATTTATAAGGCAAGTATTTGAAGCTAAATCATTCGTTTCGCATGGATTTGAAGCTAAGCCTTCTACTTAGCATTGATTTGAAGCTAAATCATTTGTTTCGCATGGAATTGAAGTTAACTGGTTTGTTTCGCCTGCAATTGAAGCTATATCATTTATATGGCAAGTATTTGAAGCTAAATCATGTGTTCCGCTTGGATTTGAAGCTAACTCAGTTGTTTCGCATGCAGTTGAAGCTAAATCATGTATATCACAAGTATTTGAGGCTAAACCGTTTATTCCGCATATATTTGAAGCTGAGTCTTCTACTCCGCATTCATTTGAAGATTAATCATGTGTTCCGCTTGGATTTGAAGCTAACTCGTTTGTGTCGCCTGCATTTGAAGCTATATCATTTATAAGGCAAGTGTTTGAAGGTAAATCATTCGTTTCGCATGGATTTGAAGCTAAGTCTTCTACTCCGCATTCATTTGAAGCTAAATCATGTGTTTCGCTTGGATTTGAAGCTAACACGTTTGTTTCGCATGCATTTTAAGCTATATCATTTATAAGGCAAGTATTTGAAGCTAAATCATTCGTTTCGCATGGATTTGAAGCTAAGTCTTCTACTCCACATTCATTTGAAGCTAAATCATGTGTTTCGCTTGGATTTGAAGCTAACTCGTTTGTTTCGCCTGCATTTGAAGCTATATCATTTATAAGGCAGGTATTTGAAGCTAAATCATTCTTTTCGCATGGATTTGAAGCTAAGTCTTCTACTTCGCATTGATTTCAAGCTAAATCATGTGTTTCACATGGATTTGTAGCTAACTCGTTTGTTTCGCCTGCATTTGAAGCTATATCATTTATAAGGCAAGTATTTGAATCTAAATCATGTGTTTCGCTTGGATTTGAAGCTAACTCAGTTGTTTCGCATGCAGTTGACGCTAAATCATGTATATCACAGGTATTTGAGGCTAAACCATTTGTTCCGCATAGATTTGAAGCTAAGTCTTCTACTCCGCATTCATTTGAGGCTAAATCATGTGTTTCGCTTGGATTTGAAGCTAACTCGTTTGTGTCGCCAGCATTTGAAGCTATATCATCTATAAGGCAAGTATTTGAAGCTAAATCATTCGTTTCGCATGGATTTGAAGCTAAGCCTTCTACTTAGCATTGATTTTGAAGCTAAATCATTTGTTTCGCATGGATTTGTAGCTAACTCGTTTGTTTCGCCTGCATTTGAAGCTATATCACTTATATTCGCAAGCATTTGAAGCTAAACCATTCGTATCGCATGGATTTGAAGCTAAGCCTTCTACTTCGCATTAATTTGAAACTAAACCATGTGTTTCGCTTGGATTTGAAGCTAACTCGTTTGTTTCGAGAATGCAGTGGAAGCTAAATCATGTTTATTACAAGTATCTGAATCTAAACCATTTCTTCCGCATTGATTTGAAGCTAAGCCTTCCACTTGGCACTGATTTGAAACTAAATCATGCGTTTCGCTTGGATTTAAAGCTAACTCGTTTGTTCCGCCTGCATTTGAAGCAATATCATTTATACGGCAAGTATTTGAAGCTAAATCATGTGTTTCACATGCATTTGAAGCTTAATCATGTGTTACGCTTGGATTTGAAGCTAATTCGTTTGTTTCGCATGCAGTTGAAGCTAAATCATGTCTATCACAAGTATTTGTAGCTAATCCATTTGTTCCGCATGGATTAGAAGATAAGCCTTCTACTTTGCATTGATTGGAAGCTAAATCATGTGTTTCGCATGGATTTGAAGCTAACTCGTTTGTTTCGCATGCAGAGGAAGCTAAATCATGTTTATCACAAGTATCTGAATCTAAACCATTTGTTTCGCATTGATTTGAAGCTAAGCCTTCTACTTCGCACTGATTTGAAACTAAATCATGTGTTTCGCTTGGATTTATAGCTAACTCGTTTGTTTCGCCTGCACTTGAAGATATATCATTTATAAGGCAAGTATTTGAATCTAAATCATGTGTTTCGCTTGGATTTGAAGCTAACTCAGTTGTTTCGCATGCAGTTGAAGCTAAATCATGTATATCACAAGTATTTGAGGCTAAACCGTTTGTTCCGCATAGATTTGAAGCTAAGTCTTCTACTCCGCATTCATTTGAAGCTAAATCATGTGTATCGCTTGGATTTGAAGCTAACGCGTTTGTGTCGCCTGCATTTGAAGCTATATCATTTATAAGGCAAGTATTTGAAGCTAAATCATTCGTTTCGCATGGATTTGAAGCTAAGCCTTCTAGTTAGCATTGATTTGAAGCTAAATCATTTGTTTCACATGGATTTATAGCTAACTCGTTTGTTTCGCCTGCAATTGAAGCTATATCATTTATATGGCAAGTATTTGAAGCTAAATCATGTGTTCCGCTTGGATTTGAAGCTAACTCAGTAGTTTCGCATGCAGTTGAAGCTAAATCATGTATATCACAAGTATTTGAGGCTAAACCATTTGTTCCGTATAGATTTGATGCTAAGTCTTCTACTTCGCATTGATTACAAGCTAAATCATGTGTTTCACGTGGATTTGATGCTAACTCGTTTGTTTCGCCTGCATTTGAAGCTATATCATTTGTATCGCAAGCATTTGAAGCTAAACCATTCGTTTCGCATGGATTTGAAGCTAAGCCTTCTACTCCGCATTCATGTGAAGCTAAATCATGTGTTTCGCTTGGATTTGAAGCTAACTCGTTTGTTTCGCCTGCATTTGAAGCTATATCACTTATATTCGCAAGTATTTGCATATAAATCTTTCGTTTCGCATGGATTTGAATCTAAGCCTTCTACTTCGAATTGATTTGAAGCTAAATTATGTGTTTTGCATGGATTTGTAGCAAACTCGTTTGATTCGCCTGCACTTGAAGCTATATCATTTATAAGGCAAGTATTTGAATCTAAATCATGTGTTTCGCTTGGATTTGAAGCTAAGTCAGTTGTTTCGCATGCAGTTGAAGCTAAATCATGTATATCACAAGTATTTGAGTCTAAACCATTTGTTCCGCATAGATTTGAAGCTAAGTCTTCTACTTCGCATTGATTTCAAGCTAAATCATATGTTTCACATGGATTTGTAGCTAACTCGTTTGTTTCGCCTGCATTTGAAGCTATATCACTTATATTCGCAAGTATTTGAATCTAAATCTTTCGTTTCGCATGGATTTGAATCTAAGCCTTCTACTTCGAATTGATTTGAAGCTTAATCGTGTGTTTTGCATGGATTTGTTGCTAACTCGTTTGTTTCGCCTGCACTTGAAGCTATATCATTTATAAGGCAAGTATTTGAAGCTAAATCATGTGTTTCACATGCATTTGAAGCTTAATCATGTGTTACGCTTGGATTTGAAGCTAATTCGTTTGATTCGCATGCAGTTGAAGCTAAATCATGTCTATCACAAGTATTTGTAGCTAATCCATTTGTTCCGCATGGATTAGAAGATAGGCCTTCTACTTTGCATTGATTGGAAGCTAAATCATGTGTTTCGCATGGATTTGAAGCTAACTCGTTTGTTTCGCATACAGAAGAATCTAAATCATGTTTATCACAAGTATCTGAATCTAAACCATTTGTTTCGCATTGATTTGAAGCTAAATCATGTGTTTCGCTTGGATTTGTAGCTAACTCAGTTGTTTCGCATGCAGTTGAAGCTAAATCATGTATATCACAAGTATTTAAGGCTAAACCATTTGTTCCGCATAGATTTGAAGCTAAGTCTTCTACTCCGCATTCATTTGAAGCTAAATCATGTGTTTCGCTTGGATTTGAAGCTAACTCGATTGTGTCGCCTGCATTTGAAGCTATATCATTTATAAGGCAAGTATTTGAAGCTAAATCATTCGTCTCGCATGGATTTGAAGCTAAGCCTTCTACTTAGCATTGATTTGAAGCTAAATCATTTGTTTCGCATGGAATTGAAGTTAACTGGTTTGTTTCGCCTGCAATTGAAGCTATATCATTTATATAGCAAGTATTTGATGCTAAATCATGCGTTCCGCTTGGATTTGAAGCTAACTCAGTAGTTTCGCATGCAGTTGAAGCTAAATCATGTATATCACAAGTATTTGAGGCTAAACCGTTTGTTCCGCATAGATTTGAAGCTAAGTCTTCTACTCCGCATTCATTTGAAGCTAAATCATGTATATGGCTTGGATTTGAAGCTAACGCGTTTGTGTCGTCTGCATTTGAAGCTATATCATTTATAAGGCAAGTATTTGAAGCTAAATCATTCGTTTCGCATGGATTTGAAGCTAAGCCTTCTACTTAGCATTGATTTGAAGCTAAATCATTTGTTTCGCATGGAATTGAAGTTAACTGGTTTGTTTCGCCTGCAATTGAAGCTATATCATTTATATGGCTAGTATTTGAAGCTAAATCATGTGTTCCGCTTGGATTTGAAGCTAACTCAGTAGTTTCGCATGCAGTTGAAGCTAAATCATGTATATCACAAGTATTTGAGGCTAAACCATTTGTTCCGTATAGATTTGAAGCTACGTCTTCTACTTCGCATTGATTTCAAGCTAAATCATGTGTTTCACGTGGATTTGAAGCTAACTCGTTTGTTTCGCCTGCATTTGAAGCTATATCATTTGTATCGCAAGCATTTGAAGCTAAACCATTCGTTTCGCATGGATTTGAAGCTAAGCCTTCTACTTCGCATTAATTTGAAACTAAATCATGTGTTTCGCTTGGATTTGAAGCTAACTCGTTTGTTTCGAATGCAGTGGAAGCTAAATCATGTTTATTACAAGTATCTGAATCTAAACCATTTCTTCCGCATTGATTTGAAGCTAAACCTTCTACTTGGCACTGATTTGAAACTAAATCATGTGTTTCGCTTGGATTTAAAGCTGTCTCGTTTGTTCCGCCTGCATTTGAAGCTATATCATTTATATCGAAAGCATTTGAAGCTAAACCATTCGTTTCGCATGGATTTGAAGCTAAGCCTTCTACTTCGCATTGATTTGAAGATAAATCATTTGTTTCGCATGGAATTGTAGTTAACTGGTTTGTTTCGCCTGCAATTGAAGCTATATCATTTATAAGGCAAGTATTTGAAGCTAAATCATGTGTTCCGCTTGGATTTGAAGCTAACTCGTTTGTTTCGCCTGTATTTGAAGCTATATCATTTATAAGGCAAGTATTTGAAGGTAAATCATTCGTTTCGCATGGATTTGAAGCTAAGTCTTCTACTCCGCATTCATTTGAAGCTAAATCATGTGTTTCGCTTGGATTTGTAGCTAACTCGTTTGTTTCGCCTGCATTTGAAGCTATATCACTTATATTCGCAAGTATTTGAATCTAAATCTTTCGTTTCGCATGGATTTGAATCTAAGCCTTCTACTTCGAATTGATTTGAAGCTTAATCGTGTGTTTTGCATGGATTTGTTGCTAACTCGTTTGTTTCGCCTGCACTTGAAGCTATATCATTTATAAGGCAAGTATTTGAAGCTAAATCATGTGTTTCACATGCATTTGAAGCTTAATCATGTGTTACGCTTGGATTTGAAGCTAATTCGTTTGTTTCGCATGCAGTTGAAGCTAAATCATGTCTATCACAAGTATTTGAGGCTAAACCGTTTGTTCCGCATAGATTTGAAACTAAGTCTTCTACTCCGCATTCATTTGAAGCTAAATCATGTATATCGCTTGGATTTGAAGCTAACGCGTTTGTGTCGCCTGCATTTGAAGCTATATCATTTATAAGGCAAGTATTTGAAGCTAAATCATTCGTTTCGCATGGATTTGAAGCTAAGCCTTCTACTTAGCATTGATTTGAAGCTAAATCATTTGTTTCGCATGGAATTGAAGTTAACTGGTTTGTTTCGCCTGCAATTGAAGCTATATCATTTATATGGCAAGTATTTGAATCTAAATCATGTGTTCCGCTTGGATTTGAAGCTAACTCAGTTGTTTCGCATGCAGTTGAAGCTAAATCATGTATATCACAAGTATTTGAGGCTAAACCGTTTTTTCCGCATATATTTGAAGCTAAGTCTTCTACTCCGCATTCATTTGAAGATTAATCATGTGTTTCGCTTGGATTTGAAGCTAACTCGTTTGTGTCGCCTGCATTTGAAGCTATATCATTTATAAGGCAAGTGTTTGAAGGTAAATCATTCGTTTCGCATGGATTTGAAGCTAAGTCTTCTACTCCGCATTCATTTGAAGCTAAATCATGTGTTTCGCTTGGATTTGAAGCTAACACGTTTGTTTCGCATGCATTTGAAGCTATATCATTTATAAGGCAAGTATTTGAAGCTAAATCATTCGTTTCGCATGGATTTGAAGCTAAGCCTTCTACTTAGCATTGATTTGAAGCTAAATCATTTGTTTCGCATGGAATTGAAGTTAACTGGTTTGTTTCGCCTGCAATTGAAGCTATATCATTTATATGGCAAGTATTTGAAGCTAAATCATGTGTTCCGCTTGGATTTGAAGCTAACTCAGTAGTTTCGCATGCAGTTGAAGCTAAATCATGTATATCACAAGTATTTGAGGCTAAACCATTTGTTCCGTATAGATTTGAAGCTACGTCTTCTACTTCGCATTGATTTCAAGCTAAATCATGTGTTTCACGTGGATTTGAAGCTAACTCGTTTGTTTCGCCTGCATTTGAAGCTATATCATTTGTATCGCAAGCATTTGAAGCTAAACCATTCGTTTCGCATGGATTTGAAGCTAAGCCTTCTACTTCGCATTAATTTGAAACTAAATCATGTGTTTCGCTTGGATTTGAAGCTAACTCGTTTGTTTCGAATGCAGTGGAAGCTAAATCATGTTTATTACAAGTATCTGAATCTAAACCATTTCTTCCGCATTGATTTGAAGCTAAGCCTTCTACTTGGCACTGATTTGAAACTAAATCATGTGTTTCGCTTGGATTTAAAGCTGTCTCGTTTGTTCCGCCTGCATTTGAAGCTATATCATTTATATCGAAAGCATTTGAAGCTAAACCATTCGTTTCGCATGGATTTGAAGCTAAGCCTTCTACTTCGCATTGATTTGAAGATAAATCATTTGTTTCGCATGGAATTGTAGTTAACTGGTTTGTTTCGCCTGCAATTGAAGCTATATCATTTATAAGGCAAGTATTTGAAGCTAAATCATGTGTTCCGCTTGGATTTGAAGCTAACTCGTTTGTTTCGCCTGTATTTGAAGCTATATCATTTATAAGGCAAGTATTTGAAGGTAAATCATTCGTTTCGCATGGATTTGAAGCTAAGTCTTCTACTCCGCATTCATTTGAAGCTAAATCATGTGTTTCGCTTGGATTTGAAGCTAACTCGTTTGTTTCGCCTGCATTTGAAGCTATATCACTTATATTCGCAAGTATTTGCATATAAATCTTTCGTTTCGCATGGATTTGAATCTAAGCCTTCTACTTCGAATTGATTTGAAGCTAAATTATGTGTTTTGCATGGATTTGTAGCAAACTCGTTTGATTCGCCTGCACTTGAAGCTATATCATTTATAAGGCAAGTATTTGAATCTAAATCATGTGTTTCGCTTGGATTTGAAGCTAAGTCAGTTGTTTCGCATGCAGTTGAAGCTAAATCATGTATATCACAAGTATTTGAGTCTAAACCATTTGTTCCGCATAGATTTGAAGCTAAGTCTTCTACTTCGCATTGATTTCAAGCTAAATCATATGTTTCACATGGATTTGTAGCTAACTCGTTTGTTTCGCCTGCATTTGAAGCTATATCACTTATATTCGCAAGTATTTGAATCTAAATCTTTCGTTTCGCATGGATTTGAATCTAAGCCTTCTACTTCGAATTGATTTGAAGCTTAATCGTGTGTTTTGCATGGATTTGTTGCTAACTCGTTTGTTTCGCCTGCACTTGAAGCTATATCATTTATAAGGCAAGTATTTGAAGCTAAATCATGTGTTTCACATGCATTTGAAGCTTAATCATGTGTTACGCTTGGATTTGAAGCTAATTCGTTTGTTTCGCATGCAGTTGAAGCTAAATCATGTCTATCACAAGTATTTGAGGCTAAACCGTTTGTTCCGCATAGATTTGAAACTAAGTCTTCTACTCCGCATTCATTTGAAGCTAAATCATGTATATCGCTTGGATTTGAAGCTAACGCGTTTGTGTCGCCTGCATTTGAAGCTATATCATTTATAAGGCAAGTATTTGAAGCTAAATCATTCGTTTCGCATGGATTTGAAGCTAAGCCTTCTACTTAGCATTGATTTGAAGCTAAATCATTTGTTTCGCATGGAATTGAAGTTAACTGGTTTGTTTCGCCTGCAATTGAAGCTATATCGTTTATATGGCAAGTATTTGAATCTAAATCATGTGTTCCGCTTGGATTTGAAGCTAACTCAGTTGTTTCGCATGCAGTTGAAGCTAAATCATGTATATCACAAGTATTTGAGGCTAAACCGTTTTTTCCGCATATATTTGAAGCTAAGTCTTCTACTCCGCATTCATTTGAAGATTAATCATGTGTTTCGCTTGGATTTGAAGCTAACTCGTTTGTGTCGCCTGCATTTGAAGCTATATCATTTATAAGGCAAGTGTTTGAAGGTAAATCATTCGTTTCGCATGGATTTGAAGCTAAGTCTTCTACTCCGCATTCATTTGAAGCTAAATCATGTGTTTCGCTTGGATTTGAAGCTAACACGTTTGTTTCGCATGCATTTGAAGCTATATCATTTATAAGGCAAGTATTTGAAGCTAAATCATTCGTTTCGCATGGATTTGAAGCTAAGCCTTCTACTTAGCATTGATTTGAAGCTAAATCATTTGTTTCGCATGGAATTGAAGTTAACTGGTTTGTTTCGCCTGCAATTGAAGCTATATCATTTATATGGCAAGTATTTGAAGCTAAATCATGTGTTCCGCTTGGATTTGAAGCTAACTCAGTAGTTTCGCATGCAGTTGAAGCTAAATCATGTATATCACAAGTATTTGAGTCTAAACCATTTGTTCCGTATAGATTTGAAGCTACGTCTTCTACTTCGCATTGATTTCAAGCTAAATCATGTGTTTCACGTGGATTTGAAGCTAACTCGTTTGTTTCGCCTGCATTTGAAGCTATATCATTTGTATCGCAAGCATTTGAAGCTAAACCATTCGTTTCGCATGGATTTGAAGCTAAGCCTTCTACTTCGCATTAATTTGAAACTAAATCATGTGTTTCGCTTGGATTTGAAGCTAACTCGTTTGTTTCGAATGCAGTGGAAGCTAAATCATGTTTATTACAAGTATCTGAATCTAAACCATTTCTTCCGCATTGATTTGAAGCTAAGCCTTCTACTTGGCACTGATTTGAAACTAAATCATGTGTTTCGCTTGGATTTAAAGCTATCTCGTTTGTTCCGCCTGCATTTGAAGCTATATCATTTATATCGAAAGCATTTGAAGCTAAACCATTCGTTTCGCATGGATTTGAAGCTAAGCCTTCTACTTCGCATTGATTTGAAGATAAATCATTTGTTTCGCATGGAATTGTAGTTAACTGGTTTGTTTCGCCTGCAATTGAAGCTATATCATTTATAAGGCAAGTATTTGAAGCTAAATCATGTGTTCCGCTTGGATTTGAAGCTAACTCGTTTGTTTCGCCTGTATTTGAAGCTATACCATTTATAAGGCAAGTATTTGAAGGTAAATCATTCGTTTCGCATGGATTTGAAGCTAAGTCTTCTACTCCGCATTCATTTGAAGCTAAATCATGTGTTTCGCTTGGATTTGAAGCTAACTCGTTTGTTTCGCCTGCATTTGAAGCTATATCACTTATATTCGCAAGTATTTGCATATAAATCTTTCGTTTCGCATGGATTTGAATCTAAGTCTTCTACTTCGAATTGATTTGAAGCTAAATTATGTGTTTTGCATGGATTTGTAGCAAACTCGTTTGATTCGCCTGCACTTGAAGCTACATCATTTATAAGGCAAGTATTTGAATCTAAATCATGTGTTTCGCTTGGATTTGAAGCTAAGTCAGTTGTTTCGCATGCAGTTGAAGCTAAATCATGTATATCACAAGTATTTGAGTCTAAACCATTTGTTCCGCATAGATTTGAAGCTAAGTCTTCTACTTCGCATTGATTTCAAGCTAAATCATATGTTTCACATGGATTTGTAGCTAACTCGTTTGTTTCGCCTGCATTTGAAGTTATATCACTTATATTCGCAAGTATTTGAATCTAAATCTTTCGTTTCGCATGGATTTGAATCTAAGCCTTCTACTTCGAATTGATTTGAAGCTTAATCGTGTGTTTTGCATGGATTTGTTGCTAACTCGTTTGTTTCGCCTGCACTTGAAGCTATATCATTTATAAGGCAAGTATTTGAAGCTAAATCATGTGTTTCACATGCATTTGAAGCTTAATCATGTGTTACGCTTGGATTTGAAGCTAATTCGTTTGTTTCGCATGCAGTTGAAGCTAAATCATGTCTATCACAAGTATTTGAGGCTAAACCGTTTGTTCCGCATAGATTTGAAACTAAGTCTTCTACTCCGCATTCATTTGAAGCTAAATCATGTATATCGCTTGGATTTGAAGCTAACACGTTTGTGTCGCCTGCATTTGAAGCTATATCATTTATAAGGCAAGTATTTGAAGCTAAATCATTCGTTTCGCATGGATTTGAAGCTAAGCCTTCTACTTAGCATTGATTTGAAGCTAAATCATTTGTTTCGCATGGAATTGAAGTTAACTGGTTTGTTTCGCCTGCAATTGAAGCTATATCATTTATATGGCAAGTATTTGAAGCTAAATCATGTGTTCCGCTTGGATTTGAAGCTAACTCGTTTGTTTCGCCTGTATTTGAAGCTATACCATTTATAAGGCAAGTATTTGAAGGTAAATCATTCGTTTCGCATGGATTTGAAGCTAAGTCTTCTACTCCGCATTCATTTGAAGCTAAATCATGTGTTTCGCTTGGATTTGAAGCTAACTCGTTTGTTTCGCCTGCATTTGAAGCTATATCACTTATATTCGCAAGTATTTGCATATAAATCTTTCGTTTCGCATGGATTTGAATCTAAGTCTTCTACTTCGAATTGATTTGAAGCTAAATTATGTGTTTTGCATGGATTTGTAGCAAACTCGTTTGATTCGCCTGCACTTGAAGCTATATCATTTATAAGGCAAGTATTTGAATCTAAATCATGTGTTTCGCTTGGATTTGAAGCTAAGTCAGTTGTTCCGCATGCAGTTGAATCTAAATCATGTATATCACAAGTATTTGAGTCTAAACCATTTGTTCCGCATAGATTTGAAGCTAAGTCTTCTACTTCGCATTGATTTCAAGCTAAATCATATGTTTCACATGGATTTGTAGCTAACTCGTTTGTTTCGCCTGCATTTGAAGCTATATCACTTATATTCGCAAGTATTTGAATCTAAATCTTTCGTTTCGCATGGATTTGAATCTAAGCCTTCTACTTCGAATTGATTTGAAGCTTAATCGTGTGTTTTGCATGGATTTGTTGCTAACTCGTTTGTTTCGCCTGCACTTGAAGCTATATCATTTATAAGGCAAGTATTTGAAGCTAAATCATGTGTTTCACATGCATTTGAAGCTTAATCATGTGTTACGCTTGGATTTGAAGCTAATTCGTTTGTTTCGCATGCAGTTGAAGCTAAATCATGTCTATCACAAGTATTTGAGGCTAAACCGTTTGTTCCGCATAGATTTGAAACTAAGTCTTCTACTCCGCATTCATTTGAAGCTAAATCATGTATATCGCTTGGATTTGAAGCTAACACGTTTGTGTCGCCTGCATTTGAAGCCATATCATTTATAAGGCAAGTATTTGAAGCTAAATCATTCGTTTCGCATGGATTTGAAGCTAAGCCTTCTACATAGCATTGATTTGAAGCTAAATCATTTGTTTCGCATGGAATTGAAGTTAACTGGTTTGTTTCGCCTGCAATTGAAGCTATATCATTTATATGGCCAGTATTTGAAGCTAAATCATGTGTTCCGCTTGGATTTGAAGCTAACTCAGTAGTTTCGCATGCAGTTGAAGCTAAATCATGTATATCACAAGTATTTGAGGCTAAACCATTTGTTCCGTATAGATTTGAAGCTACGTCTTCTACTTCGCATTGATTTCAAGCTAAATCATGTGTTTCACGTGGATTTGAAGCTAACTCGTTTGTTTCGCCTGCATTTGAAGCTATATCATTTGTATCGCAAGCATTTGAAGCTAAACCATTCGTTTCGCATGGATTTGAAGCTAAGCCTTCTACTTCGCATTAATTTGAAACTAAATCATGTGTTTCGCTTGGATTTGAAGCTAACTCGTTTGTTTCGAATGCAGTGGAAGCTAAATCATGTTTATTACAAGTATCTGAATCTAAACCATTTCTTCCGCATTGATTTGAAGCTAAGCCTTCTACTTGGCACTGATTTGAAACTAAATCATGTGTTTCGCTTGGATTTAAAGCTAACTCGTTTCCGCCTGCATTTGAAGCTATATCATTAATATCGAAAGCATTTGAAGCTAAACCATTCGTTTCGCATGGATTTGAAGCTAAGCCTTCTACTTCGCATTGATTTGAAGATAAATCATTTGTTTCGCATGGAATTGTAGTTAACTGGTTTGTTTCGCCTGCAATTGAAGCTATATCATTTATAAGGCAAGTATTTGAAGCTAAATCATGTGTTTCGCTTGGATTTGAAGCTAACTCGTTTGTTTCGCCTGTATTTGAAGCTATATCATTTATAAGGCAAGTATTTGAAGGTAAATCATTCGTTTCGCATGGATTTGAAGCTAAGTCTTCTACTCCGCATTCATTTGAAGCTAAATCATGTGTTTCGCTTGGATTTGAAGCTAACTCGTTTGTTTCGCCTGCATTTGAAGCTATATCATTTATAAGGCAAGTATTTGAATCTAAATCATGTGTTTCGCTTGGATTTGAAGCTAACTCAGTTGTTTCGCATGCAGTTGAAGCTAAATCATGTATATCACAAGTATTTGAGGCTAAACCATTTGTTCCGCATAGATTTGAAGCTAAGTCTTCTACTCCGCATTCATTTGAAGCTAAATCATGTGTTTCGCTTGGATTTGAAGCTAACTCGTTTGTTTCGCCTGCATTTGAAGCTATATCACTTATATTCGCAAGTATTTGAATCTAAATCTTTCGTTTCGCATGGATTTGAAGCTAAGCCTTCTACTTCGCATTAATTTGAAACTAAATCATGTGTTTCGCTTGGATTTGAAGCTAACTCGTTTGTTTCGAATGCAGTTGAAGCTAAATCATGCTTATTACAAGTATCTGAATCTAAACCATTTCTTCCGCATTGATTTGAAGCTAAGCCTTCTACTTTGCACTGATTTGAAACTAAATCATGTGTTTCGCTTGGATTTAAAGCTAACTTGTTTGTTCCGCCTGCATTTGAAGCTATATCATTTATATCGCAAGCATTTGAAGCCAAACCATTCGTTTCGCATGGATTTGAAGCTAAGCCTTCTACTTCGCATTGTTTTGAAGCTAAATCATTTGTTTCGCTTGGATTTGTAGCTAACTCAGTTGTTTCGCATGCAGTTGAAGCTAAATCATGTATATCACAAGTATTTGAGGCTAAACCATTTGTTCCGCATAGATTTGAAGCTAAGTCTTCTACTCCGCATTCATTTGAAGCTAAATCATGTGTTTCGCTTGGATTTGAAGCTAACTCGTTTGTTTCGCCTGCATTTGAAGCTATATCACTTATATTCGCAAGTATTTGAATCTAAATCTTTCGTTTCGCATGGATTTGAATCTAAGCCTTCTACTTCGAATTGATTTGAAGCTAAATCATGTGTTTTTCATGGATTTGTAGCTAACTCGTTTGATTCGCCTGCACTTGAAGCTATATCATTTATAAGGCAAGTATTTGAATCTAAATCATGTGTTTCGCTTGGATTTGAAGCTAACTCAGTAGTTTCGCATGCAGTTGAAGCTAAATCATGTATATCACAAGTATTTGAGGCAAAACCATTTGTTCCGCATAGATTTGAAGCTAAGTCTTCTACTTCGCATTGATTTCAAGCTAAATCATGTGTTTCACATGGATTTGTAGCTAACTCGTTTGTTTCGCCTGCATTTGAAGCTATATCATTTATAAGGCAAGTATTTGAATCTAAATCATGTGTTTCGCTTGGATTTGAAGCTAACTCAGTTGTTTCGCATGCAGTTGAAGCTAAATCATGTATATCACAAGTATTTGAGGCTAAACCATTTGTTCCGCATAGATTTGAAGCTAAGTCTTCTACTCCGCATTCATTTGAGGCTAAATCATGTGTTTCGCTTGGATTTGAAGCTAACTCGTTTGTGTCGCCAGCATTTGAAGCTATATCATCTATAAGGCAAGTATTTGAAGCTAAATCATTCGTTTCGCATGGATTTGAAGCTAAGCCTTCTACTTAGCATTGATTTGAAGCTAAATCATTTGTTTCGCATGGATTTGTAGCTAACTCGTTTGTTTCGCCTGCATTTGAAGCTATATCACTTATATTCGCAAGCATTTGAAGCTAAACCATTCGTATCGCATGGATTTGAAGCTAAGCCTTCTACTTCGCATTAATTTGAAACTAAATCATGTGTTTCGCTTGGATTTGAAGCTAACTCGTTTGTTTCGAATGCAGTGGAAGCTAAATCATGTTTATTACAAGTATCTGAATCTAAACCATTTCTTCCGCATTGATTTGAAGCTAAGCCTTCCACTTGGCACTGATTTGAAACTAAATCATGTGTTTCGCTTGGATTTAAAGCTAACTCGTTTGTTCCGCCTGCATTTGAAGCTATATCATTTATATCGCAAGCATTTGAAGCTAAACCATTCGTTTCGCATGGATTTGAAGCTAAGCCTTCTACTTCGCATTGATTTGAAGATAAATCATTTGTTTCGCATGGATTTGTAGTTAACTGGTTTGTTTCGCCTGCAATTGAAGCTATATCATATATAAGGCAAGTATTTGAAGCTAAATCATGTGTTTCGCTTGGATTTGAAGCTAACTCGTTTGTTTCGCCTGCACTTGAAGCTATATCATTTATACGGCAAGTATTTGAAGCTAAATCATGTGTTTCACATGCATTTGAAGCTTAATCATGTGTTACGCTTGGATTTGAAGCTAATTCGTTTGTTTCGCATGCGGTTGAAGCTAAATCATGTCTATCACAAGTATTTGTAGCTAATCCATTTGTTCCGCATGGATTAGAAGATAAGCCTTCTACTTTGCATTGATTGGAAGCTAAATCATGTGTTTCGCATGGATTTGAAGCTAACTCGTTTGTTTCGCATGCAGAGGAAGCTAAATCATGTTTATCACAAGTATCTGAATCTAAACCATTTGTTTCGCATTGATTTGAAGCTAAGCCTTCTACTTCGCACTGATTTGAAACTAAATCATGTTTTTCGCTGGGTTTAAAGCTAACTCGTTTGTTCCGCCTGCATTTGAAGCTATATCATTTATATCGCAAGCATTTGAAGCTAAACCATACGTTTCGCATGGATTTGAAGCTAAGCCTTCTACTTCGCATTGATTTGAAGCTAAATCATGTGTTTCGCTTGGATCTGTAGCTAACTCAGTTGTTTCGCATGCAGTTGAAGCTAAATCATGTATATCACAAGTATTTGAGGCTAAACCATTTGTTCCGCATAGATTTGAAGCTAAGTCTTCTACTCCGCATTCATTTGAAGCTAAATAATGTGTTTCGCTTGGATTTGAAGCTAACTCGTTTGTGTCGCCTTCATTTGAAGCTATATCATTTATAAGGCAAGTATTTGAAGCTAAATCATTCGTCTCGCATGGATTTGGAGCTAAGCCTTCTACTTAGCATTAATTTGAAACTAAATCATGTGTTTCGCTTGGATTTGAAGCTAACTCGTTTGTTTCGAATGCAGTGGAAGCTAAATCATGTTTATTACAAGTATCTGAATCTAAACCATTTCTTCCGCATTGATTTGAAGCTAAGCCTTCCACTTGGCACTGATTTGAAACTAAATCATGTGTTTCGCTTGGATTTAAAGCTAACTCGTTTGTTCCGCCTGCATTTGAAGCTATATCATTTATATCGCAAGCATTTGAAGCTAAACCATTCGTTTCGCATGGATTTGAAGCTAAGCCTTCTACTTCGAATTGATTTGAAGCTTAATCATGTGTTTTGCATGGATTTGTTGCTAACTCGTTTGTTTCGCCTGCACTTGAAGCTATATCATTTATACGGCAAGTATTTGAAGCTAAATCATGTGTTTCACATGCATTTGAAGCTTAATCATGTGTTACGCTTGGATTTGAAGCTAATTCGTTTGTTTCGCATGCAGTTGAAGCTAAATCATGTCTATCACAAGTATTTGTAGCTAATCCATTTGTTCCGCATGGATTAGAAGATAAGCCTTCTACTTTGCATTGATTGGAAGCTAAATCATGTGTTTCGCATGGATTTGAAGCTAACTCGTTTGTTTCGCATGCAGAGGAAGCTAAATCATGTTTATCACAAGTATCTGAATCTAAACCATTTGTTTCGCATTGATTTGAAGCTAAGCCTTCTACTTCGCACTGATTTGAAACTAAATCATGTTTTTCGCTTGGATTTAAAGCTAACTCGTTTGTTCCGCCTGCATTTGAAGCTATATCATTTATATCGCAAGCATTTGAAGCTAAACCATACGTTTCGCATGGATTTGAAGCTAAGCCTTCTACTTCGCATTGATTTGAAGCTAAATCATGTGTTTCGCTTGGATCTGTAGCTAACTCAGTTGTTTCGCATGCAGTTGAAGCTAAATCATGTATATCACAAGTATTTGAGGCTAAACCATTTGTTCCGCATAGATTTGAAGCTAAGTCTTCTACTCCGCATTCATTTGAAGCTAAATAATGTGTTTCGCTTGGATTTGAAGCTAACTCGTTTGTGTCGCCTGCATTTGAAGCTATATCATTTATAAGGCAAGTATTTGAAGCTAAATCATTCGTCTCGCATGGATTTGGAGCTAAGCCTTCTACTTAGCATTAATTTGAAACTAAATCATGTGTTTCGCTTGGATTTGAAGCTAACTCGTTTGTTTCGAATGCAGTGGAAGCTAAATCATGTTTATTACAAGTATCTGAATCTAAACCATTTCTTCCGCATTGATTTGAAGCTAAGCCTTCCACTTGGCACTGATTTGAAACTAAATCATGTGTTTCGCTTGGATTTAAAGCTAACTCGTTTGTTCCGCCTGCATTTGAAGCTATATCATTTATATCGCAAGCATTTGAAGCTAAACCATTCGTTTCGCATGGATTTGAAGCTAAGCCTTCTACTTCGAATTGATTTGAAGCTTAATCATGTGTTTTGCATGGATTTGTTGCTAACTCGTTTGTTTCGCCTGCACTTGAAGCTATATCATTTATACGGCAAGTATTTGAAGCTAAATCATGTGTTTCACATGCATTTGAAGCTTAATCATGTGTTACGCTTGGATTTGAAGCTAATTCGTTTGTTTCGCATGCAGTTGAAGCTAAATCATGTCTATCACAAGTATTTGTAGCTAATCCATTTGTTCCGCATGGATTAGAAGATAAGCCTTCTACTTTGCATTGATTGGAAGCTAAATCATGTGTTTCGCATGGATTTGAAGCTAACTCGTTTGTTTCGCATGCAGAGGAAGCTAAATCATCTTTATCACAAGTATCTGAATCTAAACCATTTGTTTCGCATTGATTTGAAGCTAAGCCTTCTACTTCGCACTGATTTGAAACTAAATCATGTTTTTCGCTTGGATTTAAAGCTAACTCGTTTGTTCCGCCTGCATTTGAAGCTATATCATTTATATCGCAAGCATTTGAAGCTAAACCATACGTTTCGCATGGATTTGAAGCTAAGCCTTCTACTTCGCATTGATTTGAAGCTAAATCATGTGTTTCGCTTGGATCTGTAGCTAACTCAGTTGTTTCGCATGCAGTTGAAGCTAAATCATGTATATCACAAGTATTTGAGGCTAAACCATTTGTTCCGCATAGATTTGAAGCTAAGTCTTCTACTCCGCATTCATTTGAAGCTAAATAATGTGTTTCGCTTGGATTTGAAGCTAACTCGTTTGTGTCGCCTGCATTTGAAGCTATATCATTTATAAGGCAAGTATTTGAAGCTAAATCATTCGTCTCGCATGGATTTGAAGCTAAGCCTTCTACTTAGCATTGATTTGAAGCTAAATCATTTGTTTCGCATGGAATTGAAGTTAACTGGTTTGTTTCGCCTGCAATTGATGCTATATAATTTATATGGCAAGTATTTGATGCTAAATCATGTGTTCCGCTTGGATTTGAAGCTAGCTCAGTAGTTTCGCATGCAGTTGAATCTAAATCATGTATATCACAAGTATTTGAGGCTAAACCATTTGTTCCGCATAGATTTGAAGCTAAGTCTTCTACTCCGCATGCATTTGAAGCTAAATCATGTGTTTCGCTTGGGTTTGAAGCTAACTCGTTTGTGTCTCCTGCATTTGAAGCTATATCATTTATAAGGCAAGTATTTGAATCTAAATCATGTGTTTCGCTTGGATTTGAAGCTAACTCAGTTGTTTCGCATGCAGTTGAAGCTAAATCATGTATATCACAAGTATTTGAGGCTAAACCATTTGTTCCGCATAGATTTGAAGCTAAATCTTCTACTCCGCATGCATTTGAAGCTAAATCATATGTTTCGCTTGGATTTGAAGCTAACTCGTTCGTTTCGCCTGCATTTGAAGCTATATCATTTATAAGGCAAGTATTTGAAGCTAAATCATTCGTTTCGCATGGATTTGAAGCTAAGCCTTCTACTTCGCATTGATTTGAAGATAAATCATTTGTTTCGCATGGAATTGTAATTAACTGGTTTGTTCCGCCTGCAATTGAAGCTATATCATTTATAAGGCAAGTGTTTGAAGGTAAATCATTCGTTTCGCATGGATTTGAAGCTAACTCAGTAGTTTCGCATGCAGTTGAAGCTAAATCATGTATATCACAAGTATTTGAGTCTAAACCATTTGTTCCGCATAGATTTGAAGCTAACTCTTCTACTTCGCATTGATTTCAAGCTAAATCATATGTTTCACATGGATTTGTAGCTAACTCGTTTGTTTCGCCTGCATTTGAAGCTATATCACTTATATTCGCAAGTATTTGAATCTAAATCTTTCATTTCGCATGGATTTGAATCTAAGCCTTCTACTTCGAATTGATTTGAAGCTTAATCATGTGTTTTGCATGGATTTGTTGCTAACTCGTTTGTTTCGCCTGCACTTGAAGCTATATCATTTATAAGGCAAGTATTTGAAGCTAAATCATGTGTTTCACATGCATTTGAAGCTTAATCATGTGTTACGCTTGGATTTGAAGCTAATTCGTTTGTTTCGCATGCAGTTGAAGCTAAATCATGTCTATCACAAGTATTTGTAGCAAATCCATTTGTTCCGCATGGATTAGAAGATAAGCCTTCTACTTCGCATTGATTTCAAGCTAAATCATGTGTTTCGCATGGATTTGTAGCTAAATCGTTTCTTTCGCCTGCATTTGAAGCTATATCATTTATATCGCAAGTATTTGAAGCTAAACTATCTGTTTCGCATGGATTTGAAGCTAAACCTTCTACTTTGCATTGATTGGAAGCTAAATCATGTGTTTCGCATGGATTTGAAGCTAACTCGTTTGTTCCGCCTGCATTTGAAGCTATATCGTTTATATCGCAAGCATTTGAAGTCACACCATTCGTTTCGCATGGATTTGAAGCTAAGCCTTCTACTTCGCATTGATTTGAAGCTAAATCATGTGTTTCGCTTGGATTTGTAGCTAACTCAGTTGTTTCGCATGCAGTTGAAGCTAAATCATGTATATCACAAGTATTTGAGGCTAAACCATTTGTTCCGCATAGATTTGAAGCTAAGTCTTCCACTCCGCATTCATTTGAAGCTAAATCATGTGTTTCGCTTGGATTTGAAGCTAACTCGTTTGTTTCGCCTGCATTTGAAGCTATATCATTTATAAGGCAAGTATTTGAAGGTAAATCATTCGTTTCGCATGGATTTGAAGCTAAGTCTTCTACTCCGCATTCATTTGAAGCTAAATCATGTGTTTCGCTTGGATTTGAAGCTAACTCGTTTGTTTCGCCTGCATTTGAAGCTATATCACTTATATTCGCAAGTATTTGAATCCAAATATTTCGTTTTGCATGGATTTGAATCTAAGCCTTCTACTTCGAATTGATTTGAAGCTTAAACATGTGTTTTGCATGGATTTGAACTAACTCGTATGTTTCGCCTGCACTTGAAGCTATATCATTTATAAGGCAAGTATTTGAATCTAAATCATGTGTTTCGCTTGGATTTGAAGCTAACTCAGTTGTTTCGCATGCAGTTGAAGCTAAATCATGTATATCACAAGTATTTGAGGCTAAACCATTTGTTCCGCATAGATTTGAAGCTAAATCTTCTACTCCGCATGAATTTGAAGTTAAATCATGTGTTTCGCTTGGATTTGAAGCTAACTCGTTTGTGTCTCCTGCATTTGAAGCTATATCATTTATAAGGCAAGTATTTGAAGCTAAATCATTCGTTTCGCATGGATTTGAAGCTAAGCCTTCTACTTAGCATTGATTTGAAGCTAAATCATTTGTTTCGCATGGAATTGAAGTTAACTGGTTTGTTTCGCCTGCAATTGAAGCTATATAATTTATATGGCAAGTATTTGATGCTAAATCATGTGTTCCGCTTGGATTTGAAGCTAGCTCAGTAGTTTCGCATGCAGTTGAAGCTAAATCATGTATATCACAAGTATTTGAGGCTAAACCATTTGTTCCGCATAGATTTGAAGCTAAGTCTTCTACACCGCATGCATTTGAAGCTAAATCATGTGTTTCGCTTGGGTTTGAAGCTAACTCAGTTGTTTCGCATGCAGTTGAAGCTAAATCATGTATATCACAAGTATTTGAGGCTAAACCATTTGTTCCGCATAGATTTGAAGCTAAATCTTCTACTCCGCATGCATTTGAAGCTAAATCATATGTTTCGCTTAGATTTGAAGCTAACTCGTTCGTTTCGCCTGCATTTGAAGCTATATCATTTATAAGGCAAGTATTTGAAGCTAAATCATTCGTTTCGCATGGATTTGAAGCTAAGCCTTCTACTTCGCATTGATTTGAAGATAAATCATTTGTTTCGCATGGAATTGTAGTTAACTGGGTTGTTTCGCCTGCAATTGAAGCTATATCACTCATATGGCAAGTATTTGAAGCTAAATCATGTGTTCCGCTTGGATTTGAAGCTAACTCAGTAGTTTCGCATGCAGTTGAAGCTAAATCATGTATATCACAAGTATTTGAGTCTAAACCATTTGTTCCGCATAGATTTGAAGGTAACTCTTCTACTTCGCATTGATTTCAAGCTAAATCATATGTTTCACATGGATTTGTAGCTAACTCGTTTGTTTCGCCTGCATTTGAAGCTATATCACTTATATTCGCAAGTATTTGAATCTAAATCTTTCATTTCGCATGGATTTGAATCTAAGCCTTCTACTTCGAATTGATTTGAAGCTTAATCATGTGTTTTGCATGGATTTGTTGCTAACTCGTTTGTTTCGCCTGCACTTGAAGCTATATCATTTATAAGGCAAGTATTTGAAGCTAAATCATGTGTTTCACATGCATTTGAAGCTTAATCATGTGTTACGCTTGGATTTGAAGCTAATTCGTTTGTTTCGCATGCAGTTGAAGCTAAATCATGTCTATCACAAGTATTTGTAGCAAATCCATTTGTTCCGCATGGATTAGAAGATAAGCCTTCTACTTCGCATTGATTTCAAGCTAAATCATGTGTTTCGCATGGATTTGTAGCTAAATCGTTTCTTTCGCCTGCATTTGAAGCTATATCATTTATATCGCAAGTATTTGAAGCTAAACTATCTGTTTCGCATGGATTTGAAGCTAAACCTTCTACTTTGCATTGATTGGAAGCTAAATCATGTGTTTCGCATGGATTTGAAGCTAACTCGTTTGTTCCGCCTGCATTTGAAGCTATATCGTTTATATCGCAAGCATTTGAAGCCAAACCATTCGTTTCGCATGGATTTGAAGCTAAGCCTTCTACTTCGCATTGATTTGAAGCTAAATCATGTGTTTCGCTTGGATTTGTAGCTAACTCAGTTGTTTCGCATGCAGTTGAAGCTAAATCATGTATATCACAAGTATTTGAGGCTAAACCATTTGTTCCGCATAGATTTGAAGCTAAGTCTTCCACTCCGCATTCATTTGAAGCTAAATCATGTGTTTCGCTTGGATTTGAAGCTAACTCGTTTGTGTCGCCTGCATTTGAAGCTATATCATTTATAAGGCAAGTATTTGAAGCTAAATCATTCGTTTCGCATGGATTTGAAGCTAAGCCTTCTACTTAGCATTGATTTGAAGCTAAATCATTTGTTTCGCATGGAATTGAAGTTAACTGGTTTGTTTCGCCTGCAATTGAAGCTATATCATTTATATGGCAAGTATTTGAAGCTAAATCATGTGTTTCGCTTGGATTTGAAGCTAACTCGTTTGTGTCGCCAGCATTTGAAGCTATATCATCTATAAGGCAAGTATTTGAAGCTAAATCATTCGTTTCGCATGGATTTGAAGCTAAGCCTTCTACTTAGCATTGATTTGAAGCTAAATCATTTGTTTCGCATGGATTTGTAGCTAACTCGTTTGTTTCGCCTGCATTTGAAGCTATATCACTTATATTCGCAAGCATTTGAAGCTAAACCATTCGTATCGCATGGATTTGAAGCTAAGCCTTCTACTTAGCATTGATTTGAAGCTAAATCATTTGTTTCGCATGGAATTGAAGTTAACTGGTTTGTTTCGCCTGCAATTGAAGCTATATCATTTATATGGCAAGTATTTGAAGCTAAATCATGTGTTCCGCTTGGATTTGAAGCTAACTCAGTTGTTTCGCATGCAGTTGAAGCTAAATCATGTATATCACAAGTATTTGAGGCTAAACCGTTTTTTCCGCATATATTTGAAGCTGAGTCTTCTACTCCGCATTCATTTGAAGATTAATCATGTGTTCCGCTTGGATTTGAAGCTAACTCGTTTGTGTCGCCTGCATTTGAAGCTATATCATTTATAAGGCAAGTGTTTGAAGGTAAATCATTCGTTTCGCATGGATTTGAAGCTAAGTCTTCTACTCCGCATTCATTTGAAGCTAAATCATGTTTTTCGCTTGGATTTGAAGCTAACACGTTTGTTTCGCATGCATTTGAAGCTATATCATTTATAAGGCAAGTATTTGAAGCTAAATCATTCGTTTCGCATGGATTTGAAGCTAAGTCTTCTACTCCACATTCATTTGAAGCTAAATCATGTGTTTCGCTTGGATTTGAAGCTAACTCGTTTGTTTCGCCTGCATTTGAAGCTATATCATTTATAAGGCAGGTATTTGAAGCTAAATCATTCGTTTCGCATGGATTTGAAGCTAAGCCTTCTACTTAGCATTGATTTGAAGCTAAATGATTTGTTTCGCATGGATTTGTAGCTAACTCGTTTGTTTCGCCTGCATTTGAAGCTATATCACTTATATTCGCAAGCATTTGAAGCTAAACCATTCGTATCGCATGGATTTGAAGCTAAGCCTTCTACTTCGCATTAATTTGAAACTAAATCATGTGTTTCGCTTGGATTTGAAGCTAACTCGTTTGTTTCGAATGCAGTGGAAGCTAAATCATGTTTATTACAAGTATCTGAATCTAAACCATTTCTTCCGCATTGATTTGAAGCTAAGCCTTCCACTTGGCACTGATTTGAAACTAAATCATGTGTTTCGCTTGGATTTAAAGCTAACTCGTTTGTTCCGCCTGCATTTGAAGCTATATCATTTATATCGCAAGCATTTGAAGCTAAACCATTCGTTTCGCATGGATTTGAAGCTAAGCCTTCTACTTCGCATTGATTTGAAGATAAATCATTTGTTTCGCATGGATTTGTAGTTAACTGGTTTGTTTCGCCTGCAATTGAAGCTATATCATTTATAAGGCAAGTATTTGAAGCTAAATCATGTGTTTCGCTTGGATTTGAAGCTAACTCGTTTGTTTCGCCTGTATTTGAAGCTATATCATTTATAAGGCAAGTATTTGTAGCTAATTCATTCGTTTCGCATGGATTAGAAGCGAAGCCTTCTACTTAGCATTGATTTGAAGCTAAATCATTTGTTTCGCATGGAATTGAAGTTAACTGGTTTGTTTCGCCAGCAATTGAAGCTATATCATTTATATGGCAAGTATTTGATGCTAAATCATGTGTTCCGCTTGGATTTGAAGCTAGCTCAGTAGTTTCGCATGCAGTTGAAGCTAAATCATGTATATCACAAGTATTTGAGGCTAAACCATTTGTTCCGCATAGATTTGAAGCTAAGTGTTCTACTTCGCATTGATTTCAAGCTAAATCATGTGTTTCACATGGATTTATAGCTAACTCGTTTGTTTCGCCTGCACTTGAAGCTATATCATTTATAAGGCAAGTATTTGAATCTAAATCATGTGTTTCGCTTGGATTTGAAGCTAACTCAGTTGTTTCGCATGCAGTTGACGCTAAATCATGTATATCACAAGTATTTGAGGCTAAACCGTTTGTTCCGCATAGATTTGAAGCTAAGTCTTCTACTCCGCATTCATTTGAAGCTAAATCATGTGTATCGCTTGGATTTGTAGCTAACGCGTTTGTGTCGCCTGCATTTGAAGCTATATCATTTATAAGGCAAGTATTTGAAGCTAAATCATTCGTTTCGCATGGATTTGAAGCTAAGCCTTCTAGTTAGCATTGATTTGAATCTAAATCATGTGTTTCGCTTGTATTTGAAGCTAACTCAGTTGTTTCGCATGCAGTTGAAGCTAAATCATGTACATCACAAGTATTTGAGGCTAAACCATTTGTTCCGCATAGATTTGAAGCTAAATCTTCTACTCCGCATGCATTTGAAGCTAAATCATGTGTTTCGCTTGGGTTTGAAGCTAACTCGTTTGTGTCGCCTGCATTTGAAGCTATATCATTTATAAGGCAAGTATTTGAAGCTAAATCATTCGTTTCGCATGGATTTGAAGCTAAGCCTTCTACTTAGCATTGATTTGAAGCTAAATCATTTGTTTCGCATGGAATTGAAGTTAACTAGTTTGTTTCGCCTGCAATTGAAGCTATATCATTTATATGGCAAGTATTTGAATCTAAATCATGTTTTCCGCTTGGATTTGAAGCTAACTCAGTTGTTTCGCATGCAGTTGAAGCTAAATCATGTATATCACAAGTATTTGAGGCTAAACCGTTTTTTCCGCATATATTTGAAGCTAAGTCTTCTACTCCGCATTCATTTGAAGATTAATCATGTGTTTCGCTTGGATTTGAAGCTAACTCGTTTGTGTCGCCTGCATTTGAAGCTATATCATTTATAAGGCAAGTGTTTGAAGGTAAATCATTCGTTTCGCATGGATTTGAAGCTAAGTCTTCTACTCCGCATTCATTTGAAGCTAAATCATGTGTTTCGCTTGGATTTGAAGCTAACACGTTTGTTTCGCATGCATTTTAAGCTATATCATTTATAAGGCAAGTATTTGAAGCTAAATCATTCGTTTCGCATGGATTTGAAGCTAAGTCTTCTACTCCACATTCATTTGAAGCTAAATCATGTGTTTCGCTTGGATTTGAAGCTAACTCGTTTGTTTCGCCTGCATTTGAAGCTATATCATTTATAAGGCAGGTATTTGAAGCTAAATCATTCTTGTCGCATGGATTTGAAGCTAAGTCTTCTACTTCGCATTGATTTCAAGCTAAATCATGTGTTTCACATGGATTTGTAGCTAACTCGTTTGTTTCGCCAGCATTTGAAGCTATATCATTTATAAGGCAAGTATTTGAATCTAAATCATGTGTTTCGCTTGGATTTGAAGCTAACTCAGTTGTTTCGCATGCAGTTGAAGCTAAATCATGTATATCACAAGTATTTGAGGCTAAACCATTTGTTCCGCATAGATTTGAAGCTAAGTCTTCTACTCCGCATTCATTTGAGGCTAAATCATGTGTTTCGCTTGGATTTGAAGCTAACTCGTTTGTGTCGCCAGCATTTGAAGCTATATCATCTATAAGGCAAGTATTTGAAGCTAAATCATTCGTTTCGCATGGATTTGAAGCTAAGCCTTCTACTTAGCATTGATTTGAAGCTAAATCATTTGTTTCGCATGGATTTGTAGCTAACTCGTTTGTTTCGCCTGCATTTGAAGCTATATCACTTATATTCGCAAGCATTTGAAGCTAAACCATTCGTATCGCATGGATTTGAAGCTAAGCCTTCTACTTCGCATTAATTTGAAACTAAACCATGTGTTTCGCTTGGATTTGAAGCTAACTCGTTTGTTTCGAATGCAGTGGAAGCTAAATCATGTTTATTACAAGTATCTGAATCTAAACCATTTCTTCCGCATTGATTTGAAGCTAAGCCTTCCACTTGGCACTGATTTGAAACTAAATCATGCGTTTCGCTTGGATTTAAAGCTAACTCGTTTGTTCCGCCTGCATTTGAAGCAATATCATTTATACGGCAAGTATTTGAAGCTAAATCATGTGTTTCACATGCATTTGAAGCTTAATCATGTGTTACGCTTGGATTTGAAGCTAATTCGTTTGTTTCGCATGCAGTTGAAGCTAAATCATGTCTATCACAAGTATTTGTAGCTAATCCATTTGTTCCGCATGGATTAGAAGATAAGCCTTCTACTTTGCATTGATTGGAAGCTAAATCATGTGTTTCGCATGGATTTGAAGCTAACTCGTTTGTTTCGCATGCAGAGGAAGCTAAATCATGTTTATCACAAGTATCTGAATCTAAACCATTTGTTTCGCATTGATTTGAAGCTAAGCCTTCTACTTCGCACTGATTTGAAACTAAATCATGTGTTTCGCTTGGATTTATAGCTAACTCGTTTGTTTCGCCTGCACTTGAAGATATATCATTTATAAGGCAAGTATTTGAATCTAAATCATGTGTTTCGCTTGGATTTGAAGCTAACTCAGTTGTTTCGCATGCAGTTGAAGCTAAATCATGTATATCACAAGTATTTGAGGCTAAACCGTTTGTTCCGCATAGATTTGAAGCTAAGTCTTCTACTCCGCATTCATTTGAAGCTAAATCATGTGTATCGCTTGGATTTGAAGCTAACGCGTTTGTGTCGCCTGCATTTGAAGCTATATCATTTATAAGGCAAGTATTTGAAGCTAAATCATTCGTTTCGCATGGATTTGAAGCTAAGCCTTCTAGTTAGCATTGATTTGAAGCTAAATCATTTGTTTCACATGGATTTATAGCTAACTCGTTTGTTTCGCCTGCAATTGAAGCTATATCATTTATATGGCAAGTATTTGAAGCTAAATCATGTGTTCCGCTTGGATTTGAAGCTAACTCAGTAGTTTCGCATGCAGTTGAAGCTAAATCATGTATATCACAAGTATTTGAGGCTAAACCATTTGTTCCGTATAGATTTGATGCTAAGTCTTCTACTTCGCATTGATTACAAGCTAAATCATGTGTTTCACGTGGATTTGATGCTAACTCGTTTGTTTCGCCTGCATTTGAAGCTATATCATTTGTATCGCAAGCATTTGAAGCTAAACCATTCGTTTCGCATGGATTTGAAGCTAAGCCTTCTACTTCGCATTAATTTGAAACTAAATCATGTGTTTCGCTTGGATTTGAAGCTAACTCGTTTGTTTCGAATGCAGTGGAAGCTAAATCATGTTTATTACAAGTATCTGAATCTAAACCATTTCTTCCGCATTGATTTGAAGCTAAGCCTTCCACTTGGCACTGATTTGAAACTAAATCATGTGTTTCGCTTGGATTTAAAGCTAACTCGTTTGTTCCGCCTGCATTTGAAGCTATATCATTTATATCGCAAGCATTTGAAGCTAAACCATTTGTTTCGCATGGAATTGAAGCTAAGCCTTCTACTTCGCATTGATTTGAAGATAAATCATTTGTTTCGCATGGATTTGTAGTTAACTGGCTTGTTTCGCCTGCAATTGAAGCTATATCATTTATAAGGCAAGTATTTGAAGCTAAATCATGTGTTTCGCTTGGATTTGAAGCTAACTCGTTTGTTTCGCATGCAGAGGAAGCTAAATCATGTTTATCACAAGTATCTGAATCTAAACCATTTGTTTCGCATTGATTTGAAGCTAAGCCTTCTACTTCGCACTGATTTGAAACTAAATCATGTGTTTCGCTTGGATTTAAAGCTAACTCGTTTGTTCCGCCTGCATTTGAAGCTATATCATTTATATCGCAAGCATTTGAAGCTAAACCATACGTTTCGCATGGATTTGAAGCTAAGCCTTCTACTTCGCATTGATTTGAAGCTAAATCATGTGTTTCGCTTGGATTTGTAGCTAACTCAGTTGTTTCGCATGCAGTTGAAACTAAATCATGTATATCACAAGTATTTGAGGCTAAACCATTTGTTCCGCATAGATTTGAAGCTAAGTCTTCTACTCCGCATTCATTTGAAGCTAAATCATGTGTTTCGCTTGGATTTGAAGCTAACTCGTTTGTGTCGCCTGCATTTGAAGCTATATCATTTATAAGGCAAGTGTTTGAAGCTAAATCATTCGTCTCGCATGGATTTGAAGCTAAGCCTTCTACTTAGCATTGATTTGAAGCTAAATCATTTGTTTCGCATGGAATTGAAGTTAACTGGTTTGTTTCGCCTGCAATTGAAGCTATATCATTTATATGGCAAGTATTTGATGCTAAATCATGTGTTCCGCTTGGATTTGAAGCTAACTCAGTAGTTTCGCATGCAGTTGAAGCTAAATCATGTATATCACAAGTATTTGAGGCTAAACCATTTGTTCCGCATAGATTTGAAGCTAAGTCTTCTACTTCGCATTGATTTCAAGCTAAATCATGT